>NC_061107.1:142751483-142779288 GCF_015104395.2 Macrobrachium nipponense
ATTAGTTGATGAAGTGAAATGCCCGTAGAGTCTTTTTTTTAGAAAAGAGATTTTTTTTCTCTCTCTCTTGGAGGAAGAGAAAAGGAAATAAAAAGAGATTTTTCTTTTACGAGAATGAGTGGGAAAAGTAGTTAACATGCACGGGATGTGTTATATGTTTCTTTGTGCCTTGAAAGACACAAATATAAGGGGGATACACAGATTATTTTTTATGTCGGAGAAATTACTTTGAATGCCGATGATTGGTGTTGTATCTGTGTTGTGTGGCAATGGTGTTATGTCATGGTGTTGCATGCTTGGAGAAATTGTATGTCAATAGGATTCAGCAATACTGGTGTATGCTATTTGAATTTCACCCTTACTTGAAATCTTTGCAAGAGAATTATTGCTTTGGAAAGTTATTATTATTATTATTATTAATAATTAATATACTTGAGATGTGTCACGGGAGGTTTGCTTAAGTATAATTATCATTACGGGAGAATTGTTTTACGAGAGATTTGAGATATTTCATGGGAGATTATTCAATAATTATTACAGATAATTATTCAGGGATAATTATTACAATGAATTAATGGGAGAAGTCTTGTGTTAATTATTTGTTGAGTTTTTGTAACTTTGGAGAATATTTCAGTGATTCACGGGGATGAGTTTTGCTGAATCTTGATGAATCTGACTGAATCTTGGTGAATTGTGTAGGATTTTGCTGAATTTTATTTTGTGCTGAATTTTTGGAGAATGGACAAAGCATTAACATTGGTGATGTTTTTTGTACTGGATACTGATGATTTTGATGATAGCAATTTTTTTGGTGATTTTGTGATAATGATATTTCTGATACTGATTTTTTATGTACTAATACGTGGGTGTTTTAATGCTATCAAGGGAGGTGAAACTCTTTGTGATTATGGGAGGAACTAACAACACATTGTTTTAGTTTTTTTTTCTTTTTTTTATGAGTTCAGCAGATAATTGCTTGACATCGAGTGAGTTACGGGAAATAGTTAATGGTGCCGTTGATTTTCTTTTCTCCTTTTTTTGAAAGTTAGCCATAGCTGACACAAGTTTTTTACCATGGGTGAATTTGAATTTGTTTTTTTCTCTCCAGTTAGTGTGAATATTATCTCAGTTCATGACTTAGAGTCATTGTTCGGGAACGTGTTCGTGTTTTTAGCTATTTGATGCTATAGAGTAATATGGGGAGAATTTTCTTGCATGTTTTGAATGCATACGTAATGGCACTACATTTTTTCTTCTGGATATTTGTGTTCCAGAAATTGTGAGTTTCTTGCACATACCCTTGTTGTATTTGTGACAAATTTGTGAGAGATAGGAAACTTGGTTAAGTTTTCTAATGGCCTATGTCGTAGTGCATATGGGGAAGTCTTTGCTTAGACACTGTTGAGTTGGGAGTTCTGTTATAATGACTTGTGGCACATTGGTGATTTTTTCTAGAATTTCATAGACAGTTTTATTTGCCGAGTTTTTGCCCTTTTTTAGCAGTTTATGCTAAATGGAGTGAGTTTTTATAGTTTTTACTATAACATTGAGTTATTCTCTGGAGAATTGGAGATATAATTGAGATATATTATTTTGGAGAGATAATTGGAGGTATATATTATTTTGGAGTTATATTTGAGATATAATATATGGGAGATATATTTTTGGCCATTTTTGATATTTGCCAATAGTGGTATGAGCTATGTTTAGTTCAATTATTTTGCAGCCATCTTTGTGCAAATGGAGGGAGCACATATTTGGAGATTATGGGACAATATTTGTGAGTATGTGAGTTAGATGCCTTGAGTGCTATTTTTTGGAGATATATTTTTTGGAGCCCTTGTTTTGTTCCACATGGAGTTTATTGGGAAATAGAGGTAAATATTTTGTATTTGCCGAAATAGAGGTGACTATTCTCTATTCCTGGAGTGGTGTCTTTTTTCTACTGACATGTGGCTATTGGAGAGTAAAATAAGAGAATAATATAAGGGGGTTGGTTATTAACCAAATGGAGGAAATATTTTATAACCGGAGTGGTGTTATTATTGATATGATGTCTCATAATGGAGTTGGAATTAATCTTGGGCGGTGGGGACTCTCTTTTTTTTTGTGGTTATGGAGTTTTTTTTGAGACAAGAGAAGATTTCTGTGGTTCTCTTTTTTTGGTTTCGTGTCTATTTAGAGGCGAATGGCATTACTGCATTACGAGTCATTTGGGAGATGTGTGTGCATTTTTCATGTTCACAAGTGTGTTATTTCTTGGAGAAATATAATTTGGGAAAAGTCATGTGAGAGAATAAGTCTTCGAGACAAATTTTTGAACACATTAGTCATATTCTGGAGTTAATTCTGTGAAATGTGTCAGTTAGACCTTTTTTTCTTGAGAATCATGAGTTTCCAAACTTATGTGTCTGACTGGACAATTTTTGTGCTGTTGTTTGAGCATGCGTCCGCAGGCGATTTTTCTGCTGACAAGCGATGTGATGAGCGCTGTGCTGATTCTTTTCCTCTGATCGTGCAGATCAGAATTTTTGCAATATCTGGAATGTTAGCTATAGCAATTCACGAAAGCGCATGTGTGAGAGTTTTTTGCTTTCTGGCAAATTCCGGGGCTTTCATGGAGCATTTCTTGGGAACAAAAGCGGGAGTTATGCATATTATACATGTATTATGTATTTTGTGATTGGGGAAATCTACTTGTGATTATTTTTTTTTTTTTTGTTTTTTTTTTATTATTTTTTCTTTCTTTTCCTATGAGAAATATAATTTGGGGATTGAGTTTAAATAACATTTCTTTTTTGGACGGGAGATTTGATTTTACCGGGAGATGTGATTTTTTCGAGGTTGTTACTTACGTAATGGGAGTTTGACATTAAGTCTCATTGTGATTAATTATTGAGCAGTAAAGGGGTGGGGTTTTTGCTGTTAAAAGTTGGAGATTTTTACTGATTTTGTGGGTTGTTTAAATATCAGCTTGCGAGAATATTTTTGGGTCTGGGTGTTACGTGATTCTTTTCTTTCTTGGGCTTGTTACGAATTTTTTCTTTTTTTTTTTTGTGAGCACATTCGAGTTCGAAATGTGAGTGCAGAATTCCGTGGAGTGCTGTGATTTTTGAGTGTGTGTGCTGATGTGTGAGTTTGGAGAATTGAGTTGGAGAACTTGATGTTTTTTTTTTCTTAGAGAGTTGCGATAATGACTTATGATTTAGTAGTCATATTAAGGGAGTTAATTGGGAGACGTTCAGTTAGTATTTCTGACCTTTTTGAGATCATTGTTTTGATAGAAATAGTATTGTCTGGGTTAATTTTCTTAGATTGACCAAAGACTGACTGACATACTAACACACACCCAACAAGTCGTTCCCCGACACCAGCAAGACGTCCACCAGCCGTGAAGAGAGGTTGCTGCCATGTTGTCCAGGGTGATTACAAGTATTTCCATGATGGGTGATCGAGAGAATTCTACAGCGTGTCTTTTGGGGGAAGCCGTGAGAGTCTTCTACGATGAGGGAGGCATTCCGTCTTCCTACAGTTGCTACAGCCTGCTATAGCCTGTTGCTGTCTGTTCAGCTACTTGCAGACAAGCGAAGAGGGATATTCAAGAATCCTAATGCAGAAAATATGAGAGAAAATGCGTCTTGTGTTATTGGGAGATTAAAGCGTGATAAGACTTTATTTTATAATGCCAGAGACGTGCAGTTTTACTTATTTTATTTTAAGCCGGCCAGTGTTTTGTATAAGCAATTTTGCTAGGCGGGGGCTAGCATATAGGTGCGAGGCCGAGCAATCTGTAAGACATAGGGTTTTGATTAATAATATATTGTTCGTGCATTCTCTGTAACCTGTGGAATGTGGAGGACAGGGCAGAGTAACGACCTGAGAGTAGCTGATGAATGAGTTTCTGGGGGATGGCGTGAGATAAAAGTGCTAGTTCAGGAAGTCAATGTACGACAGTTTATGAACTCTTCCCAAAGTGCCTTGTGAAACTAGATGCAGCTAGAACCGCGAGGCGCTAGCGAACTGTGTGTTCGTATGTGCGTGTGCGCCTCTTTCTGTTAAAAGCGTTCATACCCAAGCCTATGGGAGGGATTTGACAGAGGGCTTCGAGCCATAGGCAAGATGCCGTGGCGTTCGCCGGGGGAGTTTTTTGTGACATAGTGTTTAGTGTCCGGTTGGGAATGGGTAAGTGTTACCTTTACTTTAGCCAAAGGGGTGGCTTGTTTTGATATCTTGTAAGATGTTCCAGTTTTATTAACTTTGTCTTTAAACTTGTGTGTAACTTACACCGGGATGGGTGTTTCTGTATCTTTGACAGACGGTTCTGGATTTCGGTGGGACAGAGTTTCCCAGGGAAAGGTTGTGGACCTTTTGGGTGACTTGACAATGTTAGTCTGTAAGACTGGATTACTTAGTTAATTGATTTAGTTATTGTAAATAAACGTTATGTTATGAGCAACTCTCTCATTTTCATTACCTGTTAGAATGGAGAGAAAGAGGTGGAGAGAGAGAGAGAGAGAGAGAGAGAGAGAGAGAGAGAGAGAGAGAGAGATGTGGGGTGATTGCCGGGAGAGAGAGAGAGAGAGAGAGCCTGTCTATGTAATGTGTGTGGGGGTCTGCCTTCCGTTTCGTGTCCACGCTTACCTTATGAATACTGTGGGTTTTCCCCATGTTTATATATATATATATATATATATATATATATATATATATATATTATATATATATATATATATATATATATATATATATATATAGATATATATCATTCGAGCAACAAATGTCCTTTAATATCTAATTCACTCTACCTCAGAATTGATATAATTTCAAATATGTACCGAAAGGGAATTTTTAGTTGATAATAATTTCGTCCCCTCATGGGATCAAACCACCGTCCAACGGACAGGAACGAAATCAGGACCGACAGTGACGTTAGCGATTCGGCTAGCAAGTGAGGTTATAAGTTTATATCAATTCTGACCTTACAAATCACCGTTGAACTCGGTTTTTCGTATTTAGAACCGATATGAAACCCCCTCTACCATGTTAGCCAATTCGAACGTATGACGCACGTAGCCATATTATGAATAATTATCACATCACCATGATTTATATAAATCATTCGAGCTACAAATGTCCTTTAATATCTAATTCACTCTACCTCGGAATTTATTCATTCCTGTCTGTTGGACGGTGGTTCGATCCCATGAGGGGACAAAATTATTATCAACTAATAATTCCCCATCGGTACATATATCCCCCTAGATGCTGACCCCTTGGCATGGGTAGGGGGCTTAGGGACCAGCAGATGGGCCGCGATGCCTGGTGGGGTTACTTTCTCACTGGTCCTTGGGACCCAGCTGCTGATCCAACTAAATAAGTCAGCCCTTTCCCTTCTATTAAAAACATTTCATCTTTCTGCCTCTTCCCCCTATAAGATATGGAATTTATGATGATGGCTATAGGCTTGGTTTTGGACATGATTAGACTTATTCTTTGGATTTGAAGGAGGGTGAGGATGGACGGCATGCCACCTCACCCGTAAAACTTGAGTACCTGACGTGGTCGAGTAAAGGGAAAGTTTAATGTTAAACGCTATCCTCTGTGACGGGTCTGATCTCGACGGACTTCACGACGCCTTAGCACTGAGGGTGAGGTGTATATCCAGGTAATACCCCTGGGGCTACCTTTGTAAAAGGGATGACCCCGTCCTCTAATTGTGGCTCCTTGGTGGGTATGGGGATTACGTGGACGAATTATATCCTTACGTATATATGGCAAAACCCCCTCTTTTATCTGACTCAGGCACGGAAATGGACTTGGCAATGGATAATTCAGGGTCGAACATCGTTACGATGGAACCTTTTTCTTCTCCTGTTTTGGAAAGAAAGAAAAATGCAAAAGTGAATTCAAGGAACCTAAATATTCAGAATAATAAGAAAGGAAAAATGGAGATTCTTCCTGGTATGTATGAATTAGTTTCATACAATAAGTTTATAGTTCTTAGGCTCGAAGATAATGTATTGCAGAATATCAGCGTATTTAAAACAAGCAGAGAAATGAATAATATAGTAACAGTGTACCAAAAATTCGTCCACAGGATGATGGGACCCTGTTAGTCGAAGTCTCCTCACATGAACAAAGTGAAAAATTGCTCAAGATGAATACTTTAGTAGGGCGAAAAGTTCCGTGTTTCCCTCATCCTATTCATAACTAAAGTCGAGGAGTAATATATGCTCCCGAAGTGCTTTTATTAGAAACCGAAGAAATTCAGCAGGAATTAGAGGAACAGAATGTGGCAAAGGTGGTCAGAATGAGAAAGAAGGTGGGAGATCAGATTGTTCCCCTGGCAACGCTATAATCATCACTTTTAACACCTTTAAATTACCTAATGCTATCAAGGCAGGATGTCTGAACTTCAAAGTCAAGCCATACACACCATCACCTTTGAGATGTTACCACTGCCAGATGTTTGGTCATTTGATCCAGAAATATAGAAAGAAAATGAATGAAGAACCTGCTTTATGTTGTAATTGTGGCAAAGAAACACATGGACCATGCAATGAACCACCGTCTTGTGTTAATTGTGCAGAAAACCATCCTGCATCCTCAAAAAGTTGTGTAAAATTTAATTTAGAGAAGGAGGTGCAAACAGTTAAAGTTATGGAAAAGAATTCGTTTAAAGACGCTAGAAAGAAAGTACTAGAACTTCAAATAAGACCGGGAGTTACATTTTCATCAGTAATTAAGAAGCCACAGTCCAGTGTACAAGTCCCAGCTACTCGTGCAATGCAACAGCAACCATCCGCAGCAGTCACAAAGCCAAACCAGGCTGAGACAACGCCACGTGGAGAAGCATGGTGATGATAAACCTAAAGCGGGTTGTTCCTTAAATAGTAAAAGTAGCACATCACTCTTGCAACCAAAACCACAGGTTCTTAAACCATGTACAGCAGAGATAACTAAAGGAATACAGTCGACTACATCCAATGGAACTCAGCCCAAGTCAGATCACAGGAAAAGAGAGAAAACATCAGAAAAAAGAAAAGATAAAAGTGAAAATGAAAATAATGAACTTTCCTCTCAGAAATCCATCGTTATCCAGAGCAATATCCCTAGGTTAAAACGTGTAAAAGATAATAATTAATTATTAATCGTAATGGATCGCAGGCTTTCAATTTTGTAGTGGAACTGTCAGGGGATACAAGCCAAATATGAATCTCTACAAATTTTAATCAAAGAAAACTTACCAATATGCATTGCCCTGCAAGAGACTATGCTTGGACAAAAAATCATATGTTCTAAAGAATACATTTTTTATCATTCTGATTATGAGCAAGTAGGGATTCATGGTGGAAGTGCTATGTTAATTAGGCGAGATACAGCTCACAAAAAAATATCCACTGCAAACAGATTTACAAGTAGTTGCTGTTCAGATTTTTCTGAAAAAGAAATATACTATATGTTCACTGTATTTACCTCCAAATAGAACATATCATAACCTGACTCGAGAATTAGAGGAATTAATAAATCAGCTTCCAAGGCCTTTTCTTATTGTTGGTGATTTTAATGGAAGACACCCCATGTGGGGTGATGTAATCTCCAATCCTAGAGGAAACAATATTTATAATTTTATTGAAGACCAAGAGCTTGCAATCCTTAACTCTGGAGAACCAACACATTTTCATATTCAAACCGGGACCTTTTCTGTGATAGATTTATTAGTATGCAGTCATGATTGTTATCTTGACTTTTCTTGGAATGCAATGAGTGAAGGATTAGGAAGTGATCATTTTCCAATCTTTATTAATGTAGTAGGTGAAATTGCTACACCAAGATCACCTCGTTGGATTCTGGATAAAGCCAACTGGGCATTATTCAAAACCCTGACTTATTTAGAAATGGATGTTGAGGATTTCCAGTCCCTGGATGATGCCCTAGATTTCCTTTGTAAACTAATTATTGATGCTGCTCAGAAGACAATTCCTCGTACAACTGGAAAATTTAAAAGAAAGCCAGTTCCTTGGTGGAACCTTGAATGTCAAATAGCTCGAAAAGCAATGCGAGCAGGTTTTACACTCTATTCCAGAAATAAATGCTCTTATTATTTAATCTTATTTAAGAAGGCACGAGCCAGATTTCGATACCAAGTAAAACAAGCCAAACGTCAGTCATGGGTAGATTTTATCTCAAAAATTAATTGGAAACCCCCTTTACCTGAAGTCTGGAATAAAACAAGAAAAATCAGTGGCAAATATGTACCAACACCTCCACCAGTATTATTAGTAAATGGAAACATGGTTGCCAATCCAGAGGATGTTAGTGAGGTTTTTGCTGACCATTTTGCCAGTGTTTCATCTAAAAGCCCAAACTCACCTTACTATGAAGAACGTATTCAAAAGGAAAATAAAATTCTCGACTTTACATCCACGTGAAGCGAATCATATAACCAGCCATTTACCTTTCAGGAGTTTTTATCTGCCTTGTCATCATGTAATGAATCTGCTCCTGGTGCAGATGACATAACTTATTCAATGATAAAAAATTTGCCACATGGAACACAAAAGTTTTTGCTGAGTATCATTAATAAAATATGGAAAGAAAATGCATTTCCAGCTTTATGGAACATAGCTATATTACTAGCTTTTTTGAAGCCACAGAAAGATGGTACTACTCCGTCTAGTTATGCTCCTATTGCTCTAACATCATGCATATGTAAGTTGATGGAAAAAATGGTCAATGAGCGACTTATATGGATCTTAGAAAAGAAGGGCCTTATAACTCCAGCCCAGTGTGGCTTTCGTCAAATGCGTTCTTGTACTGACATCTTAGTACGTCTAGAAAATTCAATATGCGAGGCTTTCATCTCCAGAAAACATCATGTATCAGTTTTCTTTGACCTGGAGAAAGCTTATGATACAACCTGGAGATATGGTATTTTGAAGACACTCCATGATTATGAATTCCGAGGAGAATTACCATTATTCATCCAAGCTTTCTTAAAAAATCGAAGGTTCAAGGTTAAAGTTGGAAATTCATTTTCATCTCTTTACAGCCAAGAAGAAGGAGTTCCACAGGGAAGTGTCCTTAGTGTGACACTGTTTGCTCTGTGCATTAACGGCATTGCCTCTGTGATTCCTAAAGATATAATGTTCTCCTTATTTGTTGATGACCTCTCTCTATCGTTTGCAGCCTCACGAATGGCAGTGGCTGAGAGAAAAATGCAACTGGCTATTAACAAAATTGTGGAATGGGCAGAAAAAAGAGGTTTTAAGTTCTCTACATCGAAAACTGTTGCTGTACATTTCTTCCGCATTAAAGGTATACACCCTGATCCTGACCTCTTCATACATGATCAGAGGGATTACTGTTCAACAAAAGAATGACTTGGGTACCTCACCTAAAAGATCTGAAAGTCAATTGTATGCAAGGTCTGAATATTTTAAGAGTGCTTTCCCATACATCTTGGGGAGCAGATAGGAATCACCTAATGATCCTCTACAAAGCCATAGTGGGATCAAAATTAGCATATGGTTGTGAGGTATACTCTTCAGCCTCGAAATCAAAACTAAATATTTTAGATTCGATACATAATGCAGGAATAAGGATTGCAAGTGGTGCCTATAAATCATCTCCAATCCCAAGCCTTTTGGTAGATTCAGGGGAACTGCCTCTGGATTCATGTCGTCAGATATCATTTGTTCGATACTGGCATAGAATCCAGAGGATTCTGACTTGTTAACTTGCCAAGCAGTTTTTAATGATAAATATTTTAGCCTTTATGAACATAATCCGCGCTATCCAAAACCTTTGAATACAGAATTTTAAAAATTTTAGAAGATTACTCTATTCCAAAGGTCAAAGTCTGGCCATTTAAGTATTCTGTTGTGACCCCTTGGGAGCTTCCTTCTGTGGAGCACTGCAGGTTTTTCACTGGTAGAAAGGAAGAAATGAGTGCTGAGATGCTGCTCATCTCTTTTTTAGAACATTTGGCGGACCATGATGGTTCAGTCATAGTTTTTACAGATGGATCCAAGTCTGACGCAGGCGTTGGCTATGGAGTTGTATTTCCCAATTTTAATAAGAGTGGAAGGCTACCAGATCAGGCATCCATTTTTACAGTAGAGTATTATGCAATCCTAACTGGCCTTAAAGAGATTGCTTGTCATTCTGGAGAACAGTTTGTTTTATGTTGCGATTCACTGAGTGTCTTGCAAGCTATTGGTCATTTTAATTCACTCCATCCTATTGTTATTGAATTTTTAGAGTGGCTTCAGTTGCTTAAGATTAGTGGTAGGAAAGTATCTTTCTGTTGGTCCCCTGCACATGTCGGTGTGGCAGGAAACGAAGTAGCAGACTCACTTGCCAAAACAGCTGTCAACCAAAGTAACATAGCTAGGTGTGCACTCCCTACAAATGATATGTATCCAGTCATTAAATCAGCATTCCTTGATTCCTGGAAATTTGCATGGGAGCTGGAAAACCAAAAAATGAAAGAAATAGCTACCACCATCTTTCCTTGGAAGTATTCATCAATGAGTAGGCAAAGGGAAGTAATACTCTGTCGGCTTAGAATAGGCCATACAAAAATGACACATGGCTTTCTGATGAGTGGGGATCATCAGCCTTATTGTGACGACTGCTTGGTACCATTGACAGTCAGACACCTGATAGTTGAGTGCCCCAGTCTTTCAGATGAGAGAAACGAAACCATAATAATACGCATAGGAGATAAAACCGCAGTGTACGTCATAATGAATAGAGATGAATACGACACCAAAATGGATAATATACAAAGTGATAAGAATAAGTTTCAGCCACTTAAAAAAGACCCAACAAATGACCTCAAAAAGAAGATGATGAGACTAACAGAAAAAGCGAACGAAGAACAGAGAACAGTAAGCTTTCCAAAAATCATCGGAGACTTTGCACCCGGAATACTGCTACGGCACAGTCGAGATCCACAAACAGGGAAACCCATTACGGCCCATTATATCCCAAATGACATCCCCCATGTATAAAGTGGCTAAGAAATTGAACGAAATTATAACGCCGTACATTCCTTTAACGTTCTCGCTAAAATTATCGACGGAATTCATCGATCTACTGCAAGACACCACACCCGACGAAGACATAGCATCTCTGGACGTTGAAAGTTTATTTACTAACGTACCAGTGGATGAAACAATACAAATCATCATGGACAAGATATACCGCTCTGAGAAACCACCATTACCGATACCCGAAAAGATCTTAAAAGAGATGCTAGAAGCATGTACAAAGGAAGCCCCATTCCTCTCACATAGGGCGAAATATATCGGCAAAAGGACGGCGTAGCAATGGGTTCCCCCCTTGGGGTTCTTTTTGCAAACGCATACATGGCTCACACAGAAGAGGTCACTTTTGAAGACACCCAAAACCCAGAATCTATGGGAGATATATTGATGATATCTTTATCACAAGGGCGAAAATGACATAGATGAATTAGTGAATAAACTCCGAGCAAATTCTACATTAAATTTTACGGTAGAAAAAAGTGATGAGAAAATGCTCCCCTTCTTGGACGTACTTGTGACCCAGAAAAACAACAAATACAATACCACCGTATACACTAAAAAGACAGATGCTGGGAGATGCTTAAATGCTAGAGGAGAATGCCCTGATGCATATAAACGGTCTGTGGTAAATGCATACATAAAACGTGCCTTAACGCACTGTTCGACGTGGAAAGCGACGAACGAAGAAATCAACAGAGTTCAACAGCTGCTCACAAATAACGGCTACCCAGATGACATGATCCAGCAAGTTGTCAAAAAGAGATTAGAGGCTTTCCATAACCCGACCCCGAGGGACAACACACAAGACAAAGACAAAGAAATAGTGATATACCATCAGATATCATACAACAAACACCACGAAGACGAAAGGAAAGCCCTCCTTGGTATACTGCGAAGAGGAACCACCCCCCTAGCACCATATAACAAAATAACAGCAAGAATTTACTGCAAGCCAAACCTTACGGCCTCACTGGTAATGAAAAATAGTATGGCTCCATCGACGGAGAAAGAGGTTGAATCTGATATAGTATACAAGTTTGTCTGTGCTGACGAGCAATGTCAGTCCCCCCAAAAATGCTATATCGGACACACAACCACTACACTCAAACGTCGCATGCAGGCCCACAGAAACCAAGGCGCTATTCACCAGCACTTTGTGGATACCCACAATAAAAAACCATCCTTACAAGAACTTCTCACAAACACCAAAATAATACACAAGGAAGGCAACTACAATCGTTTGTTGATATCAGAAGCTGTCAGCATCGCCATGCAACGCCCCAACATTAACATCAAACGTGAGGCAGACCGATCTTTGCCCTCGTGTAGGAGGCAGCCCTTCAACCGCGTGGAATAAGACCACCACCACACGCGGACAGGAGCGCACACTGACATTTAGTTAATTAAACATATCTGTAATTAATATATATTTATGTAAAATGTGTATATAATAACTTACTTTCAACTTTTGATCTAATTTCTGTTGTTAACATATTTATTTATTTGTCTTATTTTATGTTTCACTATAGTCTTTTGTAAATATTTAAAACTAGGTATCTGGCAATTGTACTACCTTTCCGTCCTCATGACGTCACAAAACGCATGTAGGCTCATATTTGTATCGTGTCCATTAGTAACCTGAACAATGAAGTGAAGAAAATAATTAGAAAATATGAATCAATTTCAAAAAGCTGGTAAACAGTGAAAAATCCATTCTATTCAATGAATATATATATATATATATATATATTATATATATATATATATATATATATATATATATATATAATATGTATATGCATATGCTTATTATTTATATTTAATAATTTTATTATATTTATTATATATATATATATATTATATTATTATATATATATATATATATATTATATATATATATATATATATATATATATATATATATATATATATCTAGATATATATTATTTAATATATATATATAGATATATATATCTATATATATATATATATATCATATCTATATATACCATATATATATATTATATATAATATATATATATATATATATATATATCTATATATATATATATATATAAAGATAGTTATATGATCGTACGGTGCTTATATTATTCTAGTAAGGACTAATGCGGTCTCAAAGAGAGAGAGAGAGAGAAGCATATCCAAGGTAATGTTAAGTTGTTTTCATCTCTCCTTTCCTTCCAGCTGCATCGAGTTTGGTGGGTGGAACCACTCGAACATTAGAGAATGGTGCCTCGGATTATCCCGAGTCCTTTTGACTGATTCCAATTCCTTGATTCTTGGCGGATTTAGTGATCTTCCTTTTGTACAGGCAAACGACTTTTACTTTCCCCGTGACTTTTGACCGTTGACAAGGGAATTCCCAACTGACCTTCATCAATGAAAGAAGGAGCTGGAATCTTTCAAAAGGACTCGCAATAATTCCAGACCCTAATACCAAGCGCATCAAATTCGTCATGTGTGAGGTAACTGGAGCTGTAAACAAAAATAACCGATCATTTTTTTCAATATCAACTACATTGCTACCTTACAAATTTCTGTATTCACCAGTTATCCGTATTATAGTCAAACCAAAATGACACTGGACATGTAGTACGTTTTAGACGCTGCCACTTTTCCCAGATTTGATTCATAAAACTTTGCCCAAAGTTCAGATGTCGTGAATATGTGGCGGAAACACACCGCCACACCTTTCCATGCTAGGTTCTGCGTATCTAACCGTGAAGACATAAAATGAACCGAAATCTGAAGAATTGAAATCATATAGTAAACTGTTTTGATAAAAAGGTAGGGTGAAGATAATCTAGTTTCTAATCACCTAAATAAATCATACCAACTCCCAATGTCTAACCCTGATTTACCGATGAAAATAAATGAAACTATGCGATAAAAAAAAAATACTGTTGTTTTTCCTCAAGCGATGGCAGATTAACTGGGCCTTGTCCCGGAAGGGCCTCTTTCTTCTGGACAGCCCGGGGGAGGGATAAGTAGGATTTTATGACCGGATTAAAGAACCCCGAATTGTGGGAGGCAGATTACCTGTAGTCAGACTGTAAGTCTGGAAGAAGTTTGGAAACGTAGCTAATGACACCCATACTGTGTACAGTGTTTCTGTTTGCACTATAAATGTAATTGCATACATAACACGCATACATACTCATATTATATATATATATATATATATATATATATATATATATATATTTATATATATTATATATATATTATCAATGACAAAATTGTTAGGTTCGAATTTCTGTATATGGCATCAGTGTTCAAAGGAAGGTACAGTAGAATACAAAGAAAACAGTTCTCTCCTCTCTCTCTCTCTCTCTCTCTCTCTCTCGTCCTCTCTCTCTCGTCTCTCTCTCTCTACTAGACTTACAACGACTAAAGGGTAATTTGATTAAGAAAATGGTGATAGTGATAAATTTCATCATCTGACTTTATAGATTTTCCTTTACCGATGTAATGAAACTCCCAGCGTTGTCAAATACAAAATCTTAGGACAGGAAATTACTGGCAATCATTACACATATGTTACTTTTTTTGTCTTTACCTTGTTAGCCCTGTTTTCGTTTTCATTATTCTCACTGCCGGATGAATTTTCAGCAATGTTTGTTGTGTAAGAATTTTGTACATAACTTTCATTTAAAGTATAGTACTTGTGCATTGTTTCATGAATGAAAGTTTGTGCGTTCTACATCTAACCTCTTGTTCTGTAACGTTCCAGTACATTTTTTTTATATTTCAGTGGGAATAACGTCAATAAACTACAATTACATAATTATCGCTTTTCATTTACACTAGAGCTGGAAAAGAAAAACAGAGAGGAAAACAAGGACCGATGCTAAGTGGGCTTAGAAAGGATTATAGCCCTTTTACCCCATGCGTTGAAAGACCAAAATTCCGTGTAAATGAATGACCAGCCAGCAGCGTGTCGTCTTGCTACATAGCGACTCCGCCAAGTGATTGGCGAATTCTCACATTAGATATAGAAAATCAGGAAAATTATGATAAAAGGGGTCCAGGAGGAAGTGTTTTTGTTTGGATAAGGTTGACAGCACTTCCTCGGACCTTGAGAGAATACATTATAGAGGATTTACCTTGAAAGAAAGGCAGGAAAAATCAATTGTATATACTTACCAAGTGTCATGCTCAAAACATCTGCTCCCCGTATATATACGTACTAAACGGCTCAGGTAGCGTTGGCGTGCTACGTATATATACGTACTAAACGGTTAAATGTTTAAGGGAGAGAGAGTTGCCTCTCGGGGAGGGGTGGACAGGGAACGGGACGTCTGCTCTGTAAGACTCTTGGCACATGAAGACCGCCACCCACGCTTAAGGCTTTCTACCCCTTATCCTTCGAAAGGGGGGGGGGGGGGGGGGGGGCTACTTCCTTGGAGGGTTTTCTACTGGTCACCGACTCTTGTTCCCTTTTGTCTTAGGCCTAGACTTGCATCACATCTCCCCATTTGGGTGATGCCAAGTTGGAGCTGTTGTCTTATGATGGTATCTGAAAGTAAGAGACCTCAGGGAGTAGAGTGGTCTAGAATAGGTGGGTCGGTGGCGAGGCTCTGAATAGGGCCACCAAGCTTGCATTCGTTCAAATTTCCCGTACTGCTTCTCTCGTATAAGAGGAAAATGGCGGAATGGCCGTCACGAATGACAGCCCCCCATTTTAGCAGAGATTTTGTCCTTAAACGGGTCAAGAACTCTGCAAGCAAGGCCTGGAGCCATTAGACTCAATGTCCCCTAGTGAGTCTCACCTTGAAAATGAACTAATTGCTAAGCTGCATCCAGGGGCAAAATTTCTCAAATGAATTGCTGTGAGGTTAACTTTAAGTGCCTGTTAAATGAAGCAAGTGGGCTATAAGGCAGTAACTTGACAACATGACATGTATTACTAGTTTAACTCAACAGGGACCTAGTGCAGCGACATGCATGAAACTATTTTCGTTGAGGTCATATGGAATATAAAACAAAGGAGCAAATAACGCCATGATGCTTACTAAAGCAAAACAAAGCAAATGTCATAAAAAATATTAAAATAAGAGAAAAATAAAATGAAACCAAGATGGCTCCTCAGTTTGTGAGGCTGGGGAAACCACCAGGGCTCAATACAACATCCAAAATGTCAGATACATGAACAAACTAAAATGGGGCCAAGGTGACTCCTCAGTTTATGAAGCTGGGGAGTCCACCAGGGCACAATACAACATTCATACAACCTACAGGGATGCTAGAGAAGTAGCTTTCATAAGAGAGCTCTAGGAGGTGTCAACTGGGAGGTGTCAACTGGCACGAAAGACAATGATCTCCCACTACATCCACCTGTGGAGGTGATGCCTAGAATGACTGGTGACTTCTCTGCTGGCACTGGCAGAGGGTAGTTAGCACTCGACTGAAGAACAGTTTGCGCGTGATGCTCAATGTGCTGATGAGGGAGTGCCGATGGTGCAATAGGTGTACTACTATGTACAATTGATAGGCACTGGATTTGAGACAGAAGTGAGGGGCTTGGCATGACTCTCACTGATAACAGCTTCCACTTGTCACATTAAACTTATTATGGCTTTGCCTTGGTCTTCCACAAGAGAGTATAGCCTAGACCACTCTGTTCAGTGAACTCTTCAGTAAGCTGTGTAACATTATTGGTTAACTGTTCTATCCCATGACCGTTAGTCCAGTCACTACTAACTGAGTGATGCGACTGGTGTTGCTCTGAGGGAGCAGTACTTTCCTGTTTGAAATCTGTACCCCGGCCTTGATGGCATTGAAAACAGAGATGGGTTCCCCTGGAATACAAGGGACTTCAGTCGTTCAAATTGGTGGCACTTCTGAGACTTTCTCAGCACTACGGGTATCTTTTGAAGGACTTGAAGATTCTTCATCCTTAGAGGTTGAAGCTGTTCTGCACTTGGCAGGGATAAAGCCTTGGCCTAGGAGAAAGTCATAACCTTCATGGGCTCATCACTCACAACTCCAAACCAGCGCTGTCAGCTGACAAGGGGTGTGGTCACCCTCCGTTCAACCGTATGTAGGATCCTTGTGACCCCATCAATCCTCCTGACAGTCATATGCTCATCCTCCCGAACCTGGGCACCGGCAGGCACCTGGTGCCTTGAGATCAGGGAAACGTCTGCACCATTCCTCAAAGGCTCGGACTAATTGGTGGGATGTCACCTTCAAGTGGGGCAACTGTGATCTCCCCTTCAGTGGGTTGCCTGCGCGGTGCATCTCGAGCGGAGATGGTGAGGACAACTGGGAGGGTGGCTGGAACTTGTTTGGGACAACCTGACCAGTTCTTAGTGTGTCCTGTGGTGTTGCAAGCCTTGCGGTATGTGTTAGAGTAGTCCCTTCTTGGACCCCGACCCTTAGGTTTAGGCTTAGGGTTCATACTGGAGGGTGCAGCTGGTGGCGTGGCCTGCTTTGCCTGGCATTCTGCATCTGAGTGATTTGATCTACCGCAATGGCTGCATTTGGTGGAGAAAGTCTAATTTTGCTTGGGCTTAGGCTTACCAGCTGGAGCAGAGGCGGTGGGTGAAGCAGTGTGCTGGGACCCTGAGTTAAGCCAGACGAGCTCATATTCATTGGCATACTTGCAGCAAGCCCTAAAAGTGGCTGGCTTCTTCTCAGTAATGTAGAGAGAGAGCTCTGGTGGGGTGTTCCTATGGAAGTCCTCAATTTTGAAAAGCTTGTGGAGGTCCTACCATGTAGTGCACTTTGCAGCCCCAACCCAGAGGGTGTAGAGTCTATCCTTCTGAAAGGCCCAGTCAGCCCAAGGTTGCGTGGGGGGCTTAGCTTGTCCAAGACAATAACGGAGCCAATGTTCGGGGCTCAGCTTGTAGGCCTCTATCACGGCCTTCCGGACGGCCTCAGAATCTCCTTTTCGATCAACAGGCAAGGCAGAATTAGCAACCTTCCCTTTTCCCTGCATATGCTTGGCCAGAAGTAGAGCTTTCATCTCCACCGCCACAGCACATGTCTGGAACACTAACTCCACTTCGTTTAGCCACCCTACAGGATCCTTATCGTCCCACTGAGGAATGAGAGTATGGACAGGCAAGGATGAGGAGCCTGGCCCAGTTAGAGGAGTACCGTTAGATGGAGCTTGTGCGGATTGGAGCTGAGCCAATTCAGTGTCTTTGTCCCTTATCTTTAATTCATGCTCTTGCCGTTGCTTCTCTCTTTCTTGCACCTCTTTCCTTCACTCTCTGGCTTCGTTCTGGGTTTCTCGCTCAATTTCTTACAACTCTGTTCCCTCATAGCCGAGCCTTTCTCCCAATTCCAGTATAGCCTGGACCTCAGTGGTGGTTATTTTGATAATTTCTTCTAAATGATTACTAGATCACACTCAACAATAATTTGTAAGAGGGGTGCAGGCCATGGAAGAATTGCACAGAAGGGAAAGACACTCCGGCCAAAGCAGAAGTCAGGCAGCAGGAAGGATACAGATAGAGCGGTGCAAAAATACACCACAACCGATAATTGTACCTGGAAGAGACTACACTGTAGAGGTGTGCAGATGACAGGAATACACAGTGAGGGGTGTACATGTATGCTATATGGCACTAAGCCGGAAACAGGGATCACAACGATGGGTGTTACTGAAAGTTAGCTAGAATAATGGACCTACAGCAGGAATCACAGCGATGGGTGATCCTCTAGGCTAGCTTGGAAAATAGACCTATGGCAGGAATCACAGTGATGGGTGATCCCCTAGGATAGCTAAAGTAACAGGCCTGTATCAGAGATACACAACAGTGGGTGTATTTAATGGTTATTACTAGAATAATACCTAAAAGCAGGGCTTACATCGATGGGCAAGCTTGTGGGCTTTCTCAAACAGGACCTAAAACAAAACTCACATCGAGGGGCGAGCCCGTAAATTATTTAAATAATGCTTGAAAACAGGAATCGCAATGAGGGGTGAACCTGTAAGCTATCTATTCGTAATAGGGTTTGTAGTTGTGTGGTTGTCTGTTTAAGGGTACAATAAGAACACTAAAGGTAAACAAATGCGATTTTGGTTTAGCTGGCAATCAATGGGACGCTCATTGGTTTTCTTCACTAGAGATGATTAACCCCAATAACTAATCCCTTCACTTAAAGTAAATTAATTAAGTCTCCCAAAAGTTTAATAGAAAGATCATATACCACAATTCAATTAAGAAATGAAATAAAATATAATAATATGAAATCTTAAACTGAATGATTTAGTGCAATCGTACAGGAATTATTTCTGTCCCAACCATTTACATATGCCTATCACACTAAGTGGAAAAAATTACAAAGTAACAAGACATAACGTTATTTACCTATGCCACACACTAAGAAAAGTTCGCCCTACTGCCATAGAAATTTTGATATTAGCAATTACATAGTAAACACAAAGTCGGAGCTCGTAAGAGAAAAACAAACAAACAAAGCAACCGTGTCTCTGTTCTGGGTTACGTGTGTGGAGCTAAACTATCTCAGGTTGGCCCTTTGTTTACAACTGTGCAAAAGCTAAGTTTCGTAAGTTAAAAAATTCTTAAATCATAATTATTTTGAAATCCAAGGATATAGGTGCACTACGTAAATATAATGAGAACATCCTAACACGATGATTACCGTTGCTATTTATGAATGATATTGAAACTCGTTATTGAGAGTCGTTTAAATACTTGACTGCTAGCTGCCCTGCGGGCTAGAAGCGTTCGCGCACACACACGCATACACTTTTGTTTTCGCAGGATTTTAAACAAGAGACTGTTCCACAACCAACGCACTTTTCTTTACAGTATAAGATGTAAAAATGAATGTAAAATCCAGTGATTATTTTTGCTTAATGTTATGAACGTTAAAGGGAATTTATATTCCTATCTGCCCCATCTATTATTATGCAAATCCCTGGTTAACAGTTACGAGAGATTTTAACAAAATATTAAAGTTTTCTTGGCTGTTCTGCTTCCACGGTTCCAACTCCAGTTGTAATATAATTTACTCAAAAGGGAAATTAAGGTTCGTCTTAGTCACCAAAGACAGAAGGGGGGATTTTTACTTTAAAACAAAGATACTAATCAACTATCTTAGCGAATCCTGGCATCGTCGCCAGTTTTACGATACGGGCTAGCTCTTGCCTTGTTTATTACTCGCATACACGTATCATAGTTTATATAGATAAAAAGGAAGTTTGGAGGTCGCCAGCCGGCATACAGACACTAAATACCGGCTATAAATGTACTTAAAAATTACTTGTAGAAATGTAGTAACAAAAAGGAAGCACAATGGGTATAATATTATCCATAAATAATATTCAGTTATCTGTGGTTAACCGCTGAAGCTTGAAGCTGCAAGAGGCTTCTCTGGAGTGGAATGTAGGTGTACTATGTTTCATAACCATACGTAGAAGTTTCAGCAAAAGTACTCTCGTCCCCTGGAATGGAAATTTACGACAATTAAACACTAGCTAATATGCACAGATTCCCTAATCCACTTAACCATTTAATTACACTGCACTATTGGACTTATACAGATTATTTATACTTGTGGACGTAGCAATAAGCCTCATAATTAATTTCACATGGCAGAGGTATATTCAGATAATGGTTAATGTTTAGACATTATCGAAGAGAGACTACGTACTCTAAGGGTAAGGGGAATCAGACTTGGGCGGAGCCCACCACGAGGGTAAGGCCGGGAGGATAGGAGAGAGAGGAACAAAGGTTCGGTGGATAGGATTTCTTTCTATACGGATAGGAGGGAAGGATGGGATGTTATCATGGGGAAGGAGGAAGGATAGGTGAGGATACAAGGTTCTCATACAACAGACACCTTACCTTGTTAAGGGAGAGACAGTTGCCTCTCGGGGAGGGGCTGACAGGGAACGGGACGTCTGCTCTGTAAGACTCTTGGCACGTGAAGACCGCCACCCACGCTTTCGGCTTTCTACCTCTCATCCTTCGAAGGGGGGGGGGGGGTGGTGGGGGGTGGGGGGGGGGGGGGGGGGGGGGGGGGGGCTACTTCCTTGGAGGGTTTTCTACTGGTCACCGACTAATGGTCCCTTCTGTCTTAGGCCTAGACTTGCATCATATCTCCCCATTTGGGTGGTGCCAAGTTGGCGCTGTTGTCTTGTGATGGCGTCTGAAAGTAAGAGACCTCAGGGAGTAGAGTGGTCTAGAATAGGTGGGTCAGTGGCGAGGCTCTGGATAGGGCCACCAAGCTTGCATTCGGTCAAATTTCCCGTATTGCTTCTCTCGTATGAGAGGAAAATGGCGGAATGGCCATCACGAATGACAGTGGGAAGAACAGAGCTTCTTTTGGTGCTTGAGGACTTCATCCATGTACTAAATAATCAACTTTCGAGGTGTCCCCATTGATTTCTTAATGACTAATAGCGTCAGCCTCACAGCTTAACTGTTATTCGTAATTAAACCTATGATTTTCATTGAGAAATATTCTGCATTAATGTTTTTAGCAAGCATAATAGAAATATTAAGAATGTATCAACCTATTCTGCTATGCTTATTTAGGCACTCTGGCTTTCCTACAGCATCAGAAGCTATACAACCCTATTACCTCTCCATAACCTGGAGTTGTCAAGCATGACTATTTTATCTGATTTCACTACTGATATCATTCTTAAAAGTACAGTAATACTCAGAACTTACTGGAGGTTAGGTTCCAGATCCTATTGCATGAAAGGAACTTTCACGTAAGTTTGGTATGGTCTCTAATAATGCTATTAAATGCTTACTTCTAGATTTTGAACACTAAATATGACCCTAATCATGCTCCCTGAATATTAAGCTAACTTTTAAATGAAATAAAAGTTACTGCAATTTCTTTTAAAAGTTACCTTAATATGTTACCTTTAAAAAAAAAGAAATAAATGGTGGACAAAAACTTAAGAGTGTGTGAAGATTACATACGTGCTATTTCTCGTTTGTTTCCTCCTTCTGACCGGCCTATTTTTCGAAGTCTTCTCAACCTTGTTTTTAAGAAATTCTTTATTCTGACTCTTTCTTGTTTGTTCTGAAATTCTTTTTGATGAACAAGCAGTGCTTTTTATGTGGACTAATACAACTCTTTGTTATGTGTATGTTTTAGAATGGCACATTACAGTTCTAGTTGGTAAAGGTAAAATTAGATCAATTTAAATTTATCTACTGCTAACGAGAATGAGAGAGAGATAGATTGAGAGAAGAGTTGTCCTTTCTTAAGAGAGTGATACTATTTATGAATTATTACGGAGAGAGAGAGAGAGAGAGAGAGAGAGAGAGAGAATTATGTAAAAATCATTGACCTGCTAAATATAAATCATTGACCTGCTAGGCAACACTCCCTCCACCTGTCACATTACTTGATATATTTGACAACTCAGTCTTCTAGCTTCTCTTTGAGTTAAAAACACAAGATGAGGGAAAGGATATTTTCTTACACATTTAGTAAGTACAGTTATATATTGTTAGTATTATTATTATTAATTATTATTATTATTATTATTATTATTATCATTTTTTTTTTTTTTTTTGCTCTATCACAGTCCTCCAATTCGACTGGGTGGTATTTATAGTGTGGGGTTCGGGTTGCATCCTGCTCCTTAGGAGTCCATCACTTTTCTTACTATGTGCGCCGTTTCTTAGGATCACACTCTTCTGCATGAGTCCTGGAGCTACTTTCAGCCTCTAGTTTTTCTAGATTCCTTTTCAGGGATCTTGGGATCGTGCCTAGTGCTCCTATGATTATGGGTACGATTTCCACTTGGCATATCCCATATCCTTCTTATTTCTATTTTCAGATCTTGATACTTATCATTTTTTCAGACCCTCTCTCTTCAACTCTGGTGTCCCATGGTATTGCGACATCAATGAGTGATACTTTCTTCTTGACTTTGTCAATCAACGTCACGTCTGGTCTATTTGTACGTATCACCCTATCTGTTCTGATACATAGTCCCAGAGGATCTTTGCCTGATCGTTTTCTATCACTCCTTCAGGTTGGTGCTCGTACCACTTATTACTGCAAGGTAGCTGATGTTTCTTGCACAGGCTCCAGTGGAGGGCTTTTGCCACTGAATCATGCCTCTTTTTGTACTGGTTCTGTGCAAGTGCCGGGCATTCACTTGCCGATGTTGTATGTTTTTCATTCACCATAAATCAAAATATTGTGCTAGAGACTTCCCGTTTGTTGCCAAATGAAGTTAATTGATTGAATATTACTAGACTGTAAGTGTTTTAGCTTACAATTGCAGTTTTCGACCATTTCGGTCGAGTTAAATTTGACTGAAGGTCAAATTTTTTCTATTTATTGTGATTTATATGAAAATATTTCAAAACTGGTAAAAACTACAACCATGAGTTATTTTTTTGTTGTATTTTACATGAATTTGCACACATTTTTATATATAAAACTCTATGTAACGGCTAACATAAAACGGTGCAAACATTAGGATAAACTGAGGAAAGAATTTCTGAGATTTTCGGCAGAGTTACCCTGCACGGAGGGAAGGAAAAAGTTTTTTTTTTAAATTCACCATAAATCGAAATATTGTGCTAGAGACTTTAATTTGTTGCAAATGAAGATAAATGATTGAATATTACTAGAATGTAAGAGTTTTAGTTTTCAATTGCAATTTTCGAACATTTCGGTCGAGTCAAAGTTGACCAATGGTTGAAATTTTGGCACTTATCGTTATTTATATGAAAATATTTCAAAACTGATAAAAGCTACAACCATGGGTTGTATTTGTATTCTACTCGAAATTGCGCATCTTTTCATATTTAAAACTTTATGTAATGGCTTACATAAAACGGTGCAAACATTACGACAAACTGACGAAAGAATTTGTGAGATTTTCGGCAGAGTTACTGCGCGCCAACGTAAGGAAAAAAGTGTTTTTCAAAAATTCGCCATAAATCGAAATATTGTGCTAGAGACTTCCAATTTGTTGCAAAATGAAGGTAAATGATTGAATATTACCAGAATGTAAGAGTTTTAGCTTACAATTGCGTTTTTTGACCGTTCCGGTAGAGTCAAAGTTGACCGAAGGTTGAAATTTTGGCCTTTATCGTGATTTGTATGAAAATATTTCAAAACTGATAAAAGCTACAACCATGAGTTATTTTTTTTTTGTATTCTACATGAAATTGCGCAAGCTTTCATATATAAAACTTTATGTAACGGCTAATATAAAACAGTGCAAACATTACGACAATCTTGACAAAAGAATTTCTGAGATTTTCAGCGCAGTTACCGGGCGCGGACATAAGGAAAAAGTGTTTTTAAAAAATTCACCATAAATCTAAATACTGTGCTAGAGTTTTCCAATTTGTTGCAAAATGAAGGTAAATGATTGAATATTACTAGAATGTAAGAGTTTTAGCTTACAATTGCGTTTTTCTACCATTTTGGTTGAGTCAAAGTTGACCGAAGGTTGAAATTTTGCCGCTTATCGTGATCTATGTGAAAATATTTTAAAACTCATAACGGCTACAACCATGGGTTGTTTTTGTTGTATTCTACATGAAATTGTGCACATTTTCATATATAAAACTTTATGTAATGGGTAATATAAAACGGTTGCGCGGACGTAAGGAAAAAGTGTTTTTCAAAAATTCACCATAAATCGAAATATTGTGCTAAAGACTTCCCGTTTGTTGCTAAATGAAGTTAATTGATTGAATATTACCAGACTGTAAGTGTTTTAGCTTACAATTGCAGTTTTCGACCATTTCAGTCGAGTTAAAGTTGACTGAAGGTCAAATTTTTTCTATTTATTGTGATTTATATGAAAATATTTCAAAACTGATAAAAACTACAACCATGAGTTATTTTCTGTTGTATTCTACATGAAATTGCATACATTTTCATATATAAAACTCTATGTAACGGCTAACATAAAACGGTGCAAACATTAGGATAAACTGAGGAAAGAATTTCTGAGATTTTCGGCAGAGTTACCCCGCACGGAGGGAAGGAAAAAGGTTTTTTAAAAAATTCACCATAAATCGAAATATTGTGCTAGAAACTTTCAATTTATTGCAAAATGAAGGTAAATGATTGAATATTACTAGAATGTAAGAGCTTTTGTTTTCAATTGCAATTCTCTACCATTTCAGTCGAGTCAAAGTTGACTGATGGTTGAAATTTTGGCACTTATCGTTATTTATATGGGTTGTTTTTGTATTCTACTTGAAATTGCACACATTTTCATATTTAAAACTTTATGTAACAGCTTATATAAAACGGTGCAAACATTATGACAAACTGACAAAAGAATTTGGGAGATTTTCGGCAGAGTTACTGGGCACGGACGTAAGGAAAAAGTCTCTTTCAAAAATTCATATTGTGCTAGAAACTTCCAATTTGTTGCAAAATGAAGGTAAAGGATTGAATATTACTAGAATGTAAGAGTTTTAGCTTACGATTGCGTTTTTCGACCATTTCGGTCGAGTCAAAGTTGAACGAAGGTTGAAATTTTGGCACTTATCGTAATGTATATGAAAATATTTCAAAACTGATAAAAGCTACAACCATGAGTTATTTTTTGTTGTATTTTACATGAAATTGCGCACAAAGTGACGAAAGAATTTCTGAGATATGTCGCTGATGCTGTTTAGTGCGAGAACAAATTCGCGCATGAACGCCTTGGTAACGCTTGTAAACAAAACAACAGCTTGATCTGTGAACTCCCAGCATCCCTCAAGGTGCTTGATTTAAATTTTTTTGCAAACTAGGCCTATAATAATTTTTCCGCAAATATTTAAAAAACTTTTTGTAGTCGACGTATTGTACGTCAATTAATCACCCGACAGACAATTTTAGTTGACGTATAATACGTCCAATAGGCATTTACGGGTTAAACAGGCTAGTAGAGTGCCTATAAAGTTCATGATCACATACAGAGTCAAAATTGGTGTATATATTTGAATTTTACAGGTAAAATATGATACCATAGTCATCAAAGTAATTAACGATTCTCTCTCTCTCTCTCTCTCTCTCTCTCTCGAAGCGAGCTTTCGTCTGGTGCTACCAGACATCCACTAAGCTAGGAAGCTGAGGGTGGACTGCTCTTGGTGTAGTGTCCCTCCTCCTTATATTTGGGGTTGACAGCAGGGGGTCTGCCCCATGCTGATCTCCTATTGGCTGGTGGTGGTAATGTCTTCCTTTTCATTGGTGGCTTGAGCCAGGTCTCAAGCCACTTTCACCGAGTCGATGGCTGTGATGCTGCAGGCTCTGCATCCATCTAGAGACCTCCTGAGCTGTGCAGTAACATTGTTGGACATTGCGTTACGCTGCAGAACATCTCAGCTAATTTGATTTTCATTGGCTGCTGGAGTATCTCATTCGGGGGCGTTGTCTTCTGTAGAGTTGTTGTGATCGGTGGTGTCAATGTTGGTGGCAGGTCTTCTCATACTCGTGGGGAGGAGAAATTCTTCCTGCGTCATATTTAGTGTTGGTTTTATTTGCTGGATGAGAAGTGCCTCCAGCAGGCATAACCAATGGGCATCAGGGGTCTTCCCGATGATCTTTCTGTTCTGGATGATGATATCCCGGGAGATGGCCTCTTGATGTTTTGTGCGGCCATGATTCTTGATAGCGTGGCATGAGAGTCTCTTAGACAGGCGCATGCTAGTCATACCTACATAGGCGCTGCTGCAATCACGAACTGGACATATATATGTACTGGTACACCACATGCATCTGCTTCAGGGGGTCTTGTACCTGTGGAGAGGGGTTATTTTTCATAGTAAGGTCGTGCGTACTCCTATTCTGGTAGTATATGATCAAGTTGATATTCTTGGTGTCGTCGGTTGGGGATACATTTTCAGAAATAATTTTCTTAACAGTCCTCTTCTTCACAGTAATGGGAACTCATGAAGTTTATAATACAGCTTAATATTATCCTGGGGGTAGGGCTGTGGGCTCTCACCACCGCACCATTTTTCCAGGGCTGTGTGAACTTCCTTTCTGACTAATTTATTTGAATGTCCGTTATTCACAAGCACTTGGGAGGTGCGTTCGAGTTCCTGGTGAGTGTCCTGCCAGGTCAAGTAGTGGGAGAGGGCTCTCCTGACGAAGGCCCTGACGATGGTCCTTTTGAATCTGGCGGGGCACTTGCTGTCACCGTTGAGGCAAAGTCCAAAATTAGTTGTCTTTGTGTTGACGGAAGTATGGAGATCGTCTTCCATCTTACAAGGACGTCAAGGAATAGGTACCAATTTTCAAGCATTTCAGCAGTGCAGTGAGTTGAATTACAAAGTTGAATACAGCTCTGACGATCGGCTTCCTTTCCTCGATGTCCTTGTGAGTAAGACAGAAGATGGTCTCCCTACTTCCGTTTACTTCCTGACTTTGCCCAAAACCGGCTCGACCTATTAGAGAATTCAGCTCTAGGTCTGAGCTGCTTTATTAAATAACAGCATGCAGACACCACCTCTTCACTTCTACTGCTGTCTAGCCAAGAAGATGACCTACAAGGAGGCCAAAACATCACAATAAGCCAGGTGCACTGGCAATAACGCCAGCTACACACTTGAGATGACCCAGGCCTGGCACTGACCTCACTTATGGGATAATACCAACACCGGCAGCAACCCCTATTTGACCTGGACCTGAGATCTGCCATCCCTGTATATTGGTATACTGTTAATACCAGTATACCAGTTTATGACAGCAAAATCTTGTTTTAAATAAAAAACATCACATTCAGCATCATTTAGATTTCTCCCAATATGAAT
>NC_061107.1:142779788-142794788 GCF_015104395.2 Macrobrachium nipponense
CTCCCAATATGAATATTGGCCCGTCATCGAGAAGTATCATTAAGCCAGAGAAGTGAGTAATAAATATAAGATCAATTTGCTTAATTCTGCCATTTTATTCATTAGAACTAAATAGTTCTAAAATATGCAGAACAAATTACTCTCAGCATAAATTTTCCCCTTGGACTTCCTTTGATACAGCATTCAAGGTTGAGATAATCATCAGCTGTCTATCCCAGGGAACCCCGAGAAGAATCTACTACATTTAGGACATGTGCCATCCCATAGTAGAACAACTAAAGAAAGGTCTTCAGTATTTGCACCAAATCCTCTGGCTATTAAATATATCAGATGATCTAAGTGACAGTCAGCCAACAAGGCAACATTGTACCCTGTTCTCTTTATGTAACCTAGCACTCCCTGTTGGCCAGAGCAAATAAAACAGTCCTGATAAAACCTTTTGGTCAAAACAATTACAACCATCTCTTGACACCCCATGCATTCACAGTTCTAGGATTATTAAATCATCATGCAACAATGCCCCAAGCTATGGCTGTCTAAATCCTACAACCACAACCATCAGGCCATCTCGATGCTGGTTTTGCAACAAGAGTCACAACAAAAAAACTATGCCCCATCTAGACTACTATGGAGGCATCACATCAAAGACTGTCTTCTCAGAAAGTAAGAGAATGTTTTTGTAGTGGTTACCAAATATCTTCAAGTGTAAACAATGCCTACAGTAAAAACAAATAGTGATCTAATTACCCACAAATGGCCACACTAACTGTCAAGAGAACCAAATCACAGTGGAAAATCATGCATTTCATGTAAGCCAGTTGCAACTGAAGTTTGTCTAGCTGACATTCATGAGATATGTTGGACTGCACCTCACAAAATAGATAAGGATGGATGGCACTTTTCATCTTCAAACAACAAACCCTTTCCCAAAAATACAGCACACTCCATAGTTTCTTGCTGGTTTCAGGACCTGCACAATCCATGTCCTCGTCTGCACTCAGTTATCAAACACACAGTCTCCAACCTTTTCCTTCTAGCCATGTGTAAAATGAGGAAGTACCATGGTTAAACAACTAGATCACTTAGAACATCCTTGCAAACATTGGCTTATTAGCAGTTGCAGATTACACTCTCCTTTTTTTACGAGAGCAGCAGAAAAGTGAAGAAATCACACTCAGGAAGATATAGGCTTATAATTTTAGACCTTTTGATCTACTGAGCTTATTTTCCAGCAAAATGAAAGAATGCATTGAACATGGCCAACTCTACTTACGGACAAGGTTAAGTTCCAAACTACATTAATATTTTACTTTTGGATAGCCTAAGATTGTGTTGAGATTAATTTCATTTCAATCTTTATGATGTGGACCAGTTTTGGAAGCACTTTGAGGAAGAGGAAAGTCCCAGAAAAGTTGGTTAGGGTGTTGAGATGATATATCAAAGAGCGAGCACAAAAGTAATAACAGCAATTGGGGAAACAGAAAACTCTGAAGTTAGTGTTGGATTACACCAGGGTTCAGTATTAAGCCTATTTTTATTTGTGCTGGTCATGGATATGTTGAGTGAAGAGATCAGGAATGATGTGCTGTGGGAGTTGTTGTATGCTGATGATTTGGTGTTTACTGCTGAAGATGTGGAGGACCTACAGAGAAGGGTTGGAGAGTGACAGGGGTCTTTAGAGAGGGATGGCTTAAAGGTGAATGTGAATAAAACCGGTTTTGGTGAGCAGTAGAGAAGATAAGAAACCGAATAGTAATACAAGAAAGAAGAGGCTTGATTATAAAACAGATGGAAAAGTTTTACATACTTGAGATCTACTTTAAGCCAAGAGGGAGGATGTTAGGTTGAAGCTGACTGTAAGATAAAAGCAGTATGGGGGAAGCTGGATCAGTACCAACGATATCCAAAATGTATGAATCCCGAAGCAATAATTCCCATAAGACAAAAATATTACCAAAAATGCATTGTACAGAGAATAAACACAGTTTTACGTACATAAAACAATGAGAAATAAATATAAATGAATACTGAAATGAATAATAAACATTAAAATCACTCTTCCCTTTATGGAAGACTCTCGTTAGCATATGAAAAATGGAGAGGGAGGAGGAGAGGTTACTGTTTGGAAGGGGAATCCCCCTCCAGAAGGACTTCAGGTATCATGAACCTATCTGGGGTTGCTTCTCTACATTTTTTAGTGGCATTAGGACCAGCTTGAGAGTCACTGGACCCTGCCGAATAACAAATCTTTCCAGAGACATTTGTTTCTGACATCTCTTCAATATCTGCCTGAAATGGTACAAAGCATTGTTATTAAACATGTTAGAGACCCGGATTGCAACGTCTTTGTTAGGATGATGTGTCTCAACGAAATTTTTTATATTACTCCACTTGGCAAACATTTCTTTAATCACTGAAATAGGCACAGTATCCCCACTCACTTTCTCCCCTCCTCCCCCTCCTCGGATTCCTCATTCCTCATTCTGTTTCTGCAGAAGGTCTTGCAGCTCCTCAGTGGTTAGCTTTTTCCTGTGGGCTTCCACCAGCTCTTCCACATCTTTGCCACTCATATCCAAGCCCATGGACTTCCCCAAAGACACAATAGACTCCACAACAGGTGTAGGATCGTCGGGGTCAACCTCAAACCCTTTGAAATCCTTCTCAAGGTAACACTCTGGCCACAATTTTCTCCAAGAAGAGTTCATTATCCTGGAAGTCACTCGCTGCCAAGCCTTGTCTATAAGGCTTATGCAGTTAAAGATATTGTAGTGATCCTTCCAGAACTCCCTTAGGGTCAATACAGTGTCTGATGTCACTTCAAAGCACCTTTGGAACAATGCCTTTGTGTAAAGTTTCTTGAAGTTGGTGATGATTTCTGGGCCATGGGCTGGATGAGAGGAGTGGTATTAGTTGGCAAGAACCTCATGGAGATGAATTTAAATTCATCCAACAGCTGGTCTTCCAAGCCAGGGAGAAGTGCAGGAACATTGTCCATAATCAGGAGGCACTTGAGGAGCAATTACCCACTCAACTTATTCTTTATCACATTGTTTTTCTTAAACACTCTGGGAGTTTCAAAGTGATACACCAGTAGGGGCTTCACTTTGAAATCCCCACTGGCGTTCCCACAGAGCAAGTATGTTAGCTTATCCTTCATAGGCTTGTGCCCCGGCAATGAACTTTCCTCCTGTGTGATGTAGGTCCATTTTGGCATTATTTTTCCAAAACAGGCTTATCTCATCACAGTTGAAGACCTGTTGCGGGAGGAATCCTTCAGCCTCTAGATACTCTTTGAATTCCCCAACAAATACTTCAGCGGCATGTTTATCCAATTCGCAGCTTCCCCATGCTGTATGACTATGGGTGCTTGTACGCTCTCTGAATTTTTCAAACCAACCTCTGCTGGATTTGAAATCACCAAGAGCATCACTAGTTGTTGGCATTTTCTTACTTAAATCTGCATGTAGCATCCTAGCCTTCTCACAAATGATCACTTCAGACACACTATCCCCCACTTATTGTTTTTCATTGATGTGCAATAGCAGAAGCTTTTCCACATCTTCCACTAGCTGCGATCTCTGTTTTGTTAACAAAGTGACCCCTTTCGCAACATCAGCTGCTTTAATTTCATGTTTCATTGCTAGGATAGAGCTAGATCAGCTGCACTTGCACCACTTTCATACTTCGCTCCAAGTTCTTTATCAAATTCAGTCATATTCCTGGTCTTGGCACTTGCAGCTTTTTTGGCCCCATAATGACGCAGCTTTTTTGGCCCCATAATGACTACTTTGCAATTAGTTTTTAGAGCAGAATGGGGGTGGTTTGTTTAGGCTCTTGATACAGATAGAGAATTTCCAAGTCTACGAAAACTGAGGAAACATGCAATAACCAAGAAAAATGTTGTCAAAAAAAGTCTACAAAAACCGAGGTTTGACTGTATGTGATAAGTAATGCCAATCAATCTAAAAGTCAAGATCATTCATATAGCACTCTAAGGAACTTTGATTAATGATTCATATGGCGCTCTAAGGAACTCGGATTGATCATATCATTCATATGGCACTCTTAAGGAACTCTGATTGATCATTCATATGGCACTAAGGAACTTCGGATCTCCTAAATATTTCATATCTTCGTTCCTGACCAGTTCTAAAACGTGTCTTTCGCAGTGGGAAAGAATATAATATTGACTGCAAAAATATCTGGAAATTACGAGATTTTAGAGTGAATATTCATGAAAAATATAGCAAAAGTAGCTCATGATCAACAAAACACCAACATTGTTTTACATTGCAGAATTTCGATATATAGCGTAAATTTGTAAGAGTTCCCTGAAGATCGCAGACTGATTAATGTGCTCAGTAAGATTAACCGAACACCACAAAACAACATAATCACTTTGCTGAACTAAGAGTATACAGGGCTCTTTCACGTGGCACGGCTTGAAAGTGACGGGAATAATGTTTGCAAACAACACATGGCCTAATGCCAGCCATCCCAACAATCAGAGGCTTCCAGAGGTAATATTGCATTTTCTGATCATGCAAAGCGAACCAGCTAGAACTCAGAATTTATTTTGTTAAATATGAATGTAGGTTATTATGATACAATTGGAGCGACATATATTTTAGAACTCAAATAAGCACATGCCAGCGTATATAGTACATTCGTGCATTTGTACATACATAATTACAGGTGCAGAGGTAACCAAACACTCAAAATACAAATGGGATAGAGAGAAATCTTGTTTTTATCATAAACTGATGAGGACTCAGGAGTAGTCTTCGATACATTTACTTTCCGTAGAAAAAAGTTACTGTGCCATCATAATTACACTTCCATGATTTTTCAAACGTGGTTATACAATGCCTCTAAGCTGAATGATAAAAAAATAAATAAAGAAAAACTTACGTGATTTTGCTTCTGAAATTGAAGGGCACAGACCTCACTCATAATTATTTGGTGATCTCCAGTGACATTTGAAGCATGGATCTAGAATTCTAGATGATGGTATTCTCTACATTATTTGCCAGAACTTTTTTTCAAATTTCAAATCTAGAATATAATTATTTTCTAGCGCATGTAACTTTACTCCAAATTTTGATTGTAGGGTGAATAATTGTTTTAATTATAATGGCTCTCGAGAATTACGAAAAGCCAATAATCATCTAATTATTACCAGCTTCCCTTAGATTGTAGAACGAATTAGTCCAAGTCTGGAATGCTGGTAAAATCAAAACTGCAGTTGTCACGCCCTCACAAAGCAATGAAAACCTAATGCTTTTATGATATGTAATATGAAAATCGTTGTAAGAACAAATAATTTTTTTAACATATAAAAAGCCGTGAACCTTTGCTTACTGAAATAGTCCTTCTTCTATCAGATATGAGCTGAAGGTTAAAAGATTAGCTGTTCAGATAACCACATAACGAACGACTAAGGCAGTAACAAGTTGGAATTTCACAATTGAGTATCGCATCCAGTATCTGTCAAACCTTTATAATTAAAAGCACACTGGTAATAGGTCTAAGCATTTTGAATATCTAGTATAACTAGTCTTTCTTTCTTAGAGAAGACCGATTTGGCTCATGCTTTCCATTTTTGGCTTTTGTTTTGGCTCTACTCGTAGATGAAATATTGATGAATAGTTTTGCAAAAAAAAAAAAAAATCTGCTGATGAACTTCTAGTTGAATATATAGGATATCCAGTGCACACTCCCCTTTATCCATATCTGTTTACCTTGAAAGTGTGGTCTGCAGAATTCAAATGTTTCTGTATGAATTAGTATAAAACACTTAACTAGGAGGCCACATGGAGAATATTGCATTAGATGAACTTGTTCCTTTTTTAGTTGTTCTTCAAAGTATTTTCTTTATCACAACTTAACCGGTCGATAACTACTTTAGTATCTTGCTCACTAAGGAAAAGGACACATCCTTTGTTAGTATCAGCCACGACGATGTTTCGGTACTGTTATCGTTTGTGACGTCTTGAGCGTCTTTGTTCGAGTGGACTTGTAATGCATTAACACAAAGGAGACGTGTTAAACTGTGGAACTAGATATGAATAAAGCTTTTGGAGCATATATTCAAGATATTAGGAAGAATAATAGAAGGACGGTTGAGAGAGTTTATAGATATATACATGAGCAGCGTTTTGGGTTTATTAAAAGAACGAGAACAGTGGATACTATTTTTATAGTAAGACAAGTCCAAGAGAAGTATCTGGAAGAAAACAGGAAAGTTTACATGTGTTTTGTGGATCTTGAAAAGGCGAATAACAGGGTACCAAGAAGAGTAGTCTGTTGGTGTTTGAGTAAGAGAGGAGTACCAGAAAAGTTGGTAAGGTTAGTGAAGATGATGTATGAGGGGGGCAAGAACCACTGTACAGACAAAATATGGGGAGACTGTGGACGTTGGCCTCCATCAGGGATCATCAGCTATGAGTCCAGTCTTGATCCTTGGCATTATAGACACTTTGGCATCAGAATTAAGGAACATCGAAAAATTGTGGGAATTGATGTTTGATGATAATTTAGTCCATTATAGCAGACAGAAGAACTGCAAGAAATGTTTTTAGGATGGAAAGGAGCCCTAGAAAGGAAAGGATTGAAATCGAACATTGGCAAGACAAACTAATGATGAGTAGTAAGGAAGGACATGAAGAAGTAAACTTTCAAGTGGAAGATGGCATAGTGCTAAAACAGAATAATGAGTCTTAAGTACTTGGGATCAATAATAACAGAGGAGGAAGGCACTGAGAAAGCAGTAAGACAGAGAGTGCAATTAGCATGGCAAAAATGGAGAGAAGTAACTGAAGTTGTTTTAGTCAAGAAAATGCTTTTAGGCTCAAAATAAAGATTTGTAAGGCAGTTATCAGGCCTGTACTATTATATGGAGCAGAAACTTGGGTACTTTAAGAGGAAAGAGGAGGGACAGTTGGAAAGAACTGAGGTGAGGATGGTGAAATGGGTTGCTGGAATACCACTACTGGACAGGAGGAAGAGTCAGGGTATATGTAATGTAAAGGAGAAGGCTGGGTAAGCTCGTCTGAGATTCTGAGATATTATGGGCATGCAATAAGGAGAGAGGAGGTGGAACCAATCAAGAGAGCTGAGAACATGCCAGTGATGGGGTGGAGAAGTGTGGGACATTAGCGGATCAGATGGATGGGTGGTGAGGTGGGACTGGGTGAAGAAGATGCAAAGAATAGAAATACATGGAGAAAGTTGACTCCAGCGGCCGACTCTGCTATAGTACCTAGGGAATAATACGGTCAAAAGAAGTAGTCGCCGTGGGAATAAACTTGGTGTAACCGTTGTCGTGGGTCGTGGCTATTTTACCTAAGAAAAATTGATAATAGAAATGAAAAGTTTATTTTGAAACATTTGAATAAACGGAAGTACATTTATACTAGATTCTCACATTTTTTCGTCACATGTCTTACCCTCTTTCAGAAAGGTAGTTATAAACGTAGCCTGCCTGGTTATCAGCAAGTCTCTTGGGATAAGGTTGCTAGCCCCATCACATATACTGACTGCATCTTTTGTTGATAATTATCCCTACCTAGATTAATTGGTGGGTGGCGGGGTGAAATAGAACTACTGGCCTGGTGATTGTGAGGCTGGTGTTCTACCACTGTACCTCTGAGCTATGAAGCTTTCTCTCTCATGATATATATATAGTATATATATCTATATATATATATATATATATTATATATAATTATATATATATATATTATATATATATTATAGATATATACTTTGGCAATCTGACTTTAATGACCATTACTTTCATGATCTGACTTCTGTATTAGCTCTTGGTCCCAAGAAGTTAAATGAAATGCTGATGATTATTTTAATAAGTTACTTTCCTAGAAAGGTCATCAAATTTAGGCCAATAATGACCAGTCATGGTTTGATGATAAATGTAGATCAAAATCAACACATGGAGACGAAATCGTTGAAATGAAAAGTTCACCATTTCTGTTGAGTCTCGCCGCGCTGCAAATAGAAATTACCATACAGCCGAGGGAAATTACAATTATTCCTTGAAGACGAAACTTGAAAGAATTACTTAGCCTCATCTGTAGTGGACCAAGTTGCCATCAACTATCCTTGGGTTAGGCTTGTCTTCCGTTCCACCACTACAAAGAGATGATGGTAGATTGGTTACTGGCCCTAGGGACAGCTGGGGTGGAGAGGATCCTGATGGTTTCCTTACTTTGCATTTTTAAAATGTTTTCCAGTGTCGTCTCCCAAAATTAATAGATTTTATAGATTTTTATGACGATGTAGTATATTTGTGGATGAGTGCAAGCTTAATAATACAATGCCTGTTGCAAGTAGCATATCTGCAGACTGTAGTAACTACAGGCCATTTTCTATTATCCATGCGCACTCCAAAAATCCTGAAAACTTATTTTTAAGCCTCCATATAAGTATGTGGAAACTAAAGGTATTGTTAGCTGATAGTCAAATGCATCGAGGAAGCGTATAGTATGCCCTTTTAGACTTGATATGTCATATGCAAGAGAAACTTGATGAAGGTTTTGAGTGCAGAGTCATTCAGAAAGTTTTCAGTGCTGCTTACGATTTAGCACATCACAAGGCGCTTATGTATAAACGTCAGAATATTGGAGTAGGTGGATCTTTATTGAACCAAGACCTGTTTTGTCTGGAATTCCATGGGGTAATTGTTCTTGGTCCACTATATTTTTAGTTTATACAAGTGATGATTGTTGACCTGGAAAATAAGATTGTTCAGTATGCAAATGATGTGAATGTAGTAAAGTTTCCATTTATGAGAAATTAAGCTGGCCTCAGCCTCAATCGGGACTTTGTCCGGAGCTGTGAATGGTGTAGTGGGTGGGGTGTAAAACGATAACACTATTGATTTGTAGATCTCATACAGATTTCCACCCCCATCCTCCCTTGCAGGTGAATGGGATTTTGCTGAATGAGTTTGAAGCTTTAACTCTTATAGGTGTAAATTTTGACTCGCATCTTACTTTTGAGAAACCTTTAATGAAAGTTTCATCAAAGGCCCATATATATACTTGTGATAATGATAAAATTAGTGCAGCATGTTTAAGGTCATTTGATCTTCCTTTACTAGAATACTATTCTCCGGTGTGGATGTCTGCTTCTGCCAGAGATTTATGCCTTTTAGATAGAGTGGTTCGTGTGGTGGTGGGTTTGTTTCTTAATAGCAGCAGTTATGACATGGACCATCGAGAACGATCTCTTGTTTGTCACTTTGTCATAAGTTGTATTTCAACAGAGATCTTTCACATTTGCAATTGATCCCTGATCCCCTTTATCTGCCGAGAGCAACCAGATTCGCTGAACAGCGACACTAATATGCATCGTTGTGGAACTCCTCAGTTGCAGAAGTCCTTTATTCTTCACACTGTTGAACTGTGGAACAGCCTCCCAGCTGGAACTTGGGAAGTTCAAGCGAAGATGCAGTTCATTACTCCCCTAATGCAGTTCAACATATATTTTAATGTTTTACTTACATTTTTCAGCTTCTTATTTATTTATTTGTGAATTTGTCTGTTTTTCTAATAACTGATCTCCTCTTTCTGTCTTTCCCATTACCTTCTGTTAATTCTTTCGAATGACCACCATATTCTTTGGAAGATTGAAATTCAAGTCAACGGTTCCTGTGGGCTTGTTCCAGAAAAATAGGCTTCATCTTCTGAATAATAATAATAAATAAAATGAAAGATAATCGAAGTCTGATCATTAAGGTAATGATCATTAAAATCAGATTAAGTCATGGGTAAAGTAATCAATGTCGTCCTTGGCGGGGTGGGAAATTGGGGCAAGCCTCCCCAAGTCAGTGCCGGTCCCATGCTTGGGCAAAAAGCCCTAAACGCAACATATTTACTGGGTGCCGGGTGGGCGACTACCCACCGACAAAATAAATTGCCCACCCGTTAGATTAATTTCGCCCAAAAGTTCCATAGGTGATTGGAATATAACTAAAACGCTCCTTCTTGAAAAGGACAGCAACTATTTGTTGCTGTAGCCATAAAAATAAATAAATCAGGAAAATATGCCATAAAAAGTGTTTTATCAAATAACATTTTCATTATGTATGAACAATTATTGATAAATTAGATTAGACGTAAAGCTGAAGACATAAGCGTACGGTAGCTATACACGCATGTTATTTTGTAAGCGACAATTAAGTAAAAAAAAAAAAAAAAGGGCGGGGGGGGGGGGGGGGTGGGGGGGAGAAGTCCAGTGCCCACTCATTAAAAAATTCTTAGGTTCAAAAGAAATTTGGATTCAGAATTGGATTCAGATTTGGTGTCCAACCTTTCCATGGCATTTCAGTCGGCCAACGAAGTATGATTGAAGAGCAGCTATTTATTCTCTCTCTCTCTCTCTCTCTCTCTCTCTCTCTCTCTCTCTCTCTATCTCTCTCTCGTCTCTCTCCTCCTCTCTCTCTCTCTCTGTGTGTGTGTACTGTAGCATTAGATCTCTCAGCAGAGAAAGTTTTTCCTCGAGTTTAATTCACGGGAAAGAAAAGAAACAGCATGGGTGCTTTTTCTTAGAGTTTGTCTCAGTTACCTAAGCATTCAGTTATGTACCTGGATGTTTTCCGACTGATGTGGGGTGGTGAGCTTGTGTGGGGTGGAGAGAGAGAGAGAGAGAGAGAGAGAGAGAGAGAGAGAGAGATGGCAATAACAGACTTGAATTTTTAGAGCCCCTTCATTACGTATCCAGTCATATAATTAAAAACGATGGGCCTCTGTGAGGTAAGCTTCATATAACTGGTGAGAAACTGTTATTCTACTCTCTCTCTCTCTCTCTCTCTCTCTGTGTAACCTTTTTCAAACTTGTCATTTGCACTAAGGCCATTTCTGTTGTGGAAAATTTAATAAACAACCATTGGAAAACTGAGTCTTGTATTATCATACTTGGCTGATTATGAAAATCATGATGATATTAAATTGCTGAAATAGAGGTAATATCCAATGACTACTCCGATTGCTTTCTTGGAGGGATGGACCAACAATGGAACACTAAAAGACAAAGGATTCCTCAAAACTGGCTATCGACACCCGTCATTCGGAAATGAAGCCCTTTATCAGATACCTTAAACAAAGGCCTCCGAAACAAAGGCATATGGAGTCCGAAAAAACTGGGCTATCCTTTCAACGAGACGCTGATCGTTGCAACATATTTTATAACCCTCATCGAGCAAAGTGTTTCACTATAACTCCATAGCGAGAGGTATGTATTTACAAATGATACTTAGAATGGAGTCGTGGAGTCTCTTTTTGGGAAAAAATAGGTGGACCGAAATAATAACTCTAAAAGTGATGTAAAAGAAAAAAGCAAATTAGGAAACAAAAGTGAAAAGTGCACATATTTGTTAGAAAGACAAAGGACGTGTGATATTCTTATCAGGACCAGAAGGATGCGAGTCTGGCCAGTAAGCCAAGATTTATGAGTGCGCCAATGTTAACAGCGTTCCTTGCATATTCCTTCAATGTTCGGTATTGCATATTAATTAATGTATGATTTGCTTATGTTAATGAATTTCTATTCAGGACTTTTCAGTTCAAATTTTTCATTGTAGGTTTTGTTGTCGTGAAATCTTGTCTATTTGCATCGGGACAATCGATATATATATATATATATATATATATATATATATATATATATATATATATATATATATATATATATATATATATATATATATATATATATATATATATATATATTGCGTATGTGTAAATATATTTAGATATGTGTTGTTTATATGAGTCAGTGTGTGAGCCCCTTTCCTCTCTCTCCCTCTCTCTCTCTCTCTATGTTTATGTATATATTATATATATATATATATATATATATTATATATATATTATAGTATATTGTATGTATGTATGTATATTATATATATATATATGTATGTATGTATGTATGATATATATATATATATATATATATATATGGTATATATATATATATATATATATATATATATATATATATATATGTATGTATGTATGTATTTGTTATATATTTTCCCCATTATGCCACTCAGTAATGTAAATCTTGTAAATGAACAATCACAAAGCATGTGTTTTTCTGTCTCTTTATGATCTGCGTTTTTCTCTCTTCGCCTGTTCTGCCGCCTGCCTGTCTTTCGGAACTTGAAATGCCGGCAGCTGCTCCCAAAAGCTGAGAGTTCATCAAGAAGCAGCCGGAGGGCATACGAAGTTAAAAAAATGGGTACCTGAGAGGGTTGCGACCTCAGACACTCCACAGCCCCTTTCCCTGACGCCATTGGAGTGTATATCTCTTCCTTCATCGGCGCCTTTTAAGAAGCGGAGACCAGCAATCAAAGACAGTAAAGTACAGGTGTAGTTGGCAGTCACTTTCGTGTCTTTGACTGTATTTTCCTTTCATCTGTCCGTGCGAATGTTCATAGCTATCCCTTGCCATCCCCCACACCCATGCTCCCTGTTCTATGAAGCTAATGTAATTTGAGCGTAGTGGTTCCCTTGTATGTGATTTACTATACTCTGTTTTTTTTCATCTGTCCATCCGCCTGTGTTGTTTTTGTATGGTAACACTGCGTCCCGGGCTTTAGATAGTTACATTCAGCTTACATTCAACGATTATAATAATATCCTATTTCGAATATTAACGGTGTAATTCGCATACAGTAAATTAATAAAACACCTTTCAGTTGCAAATGTACACCCAGATATCCTTTTATTTAACCTAACACTTACACAGCGTAATTATTTACCGGGACGCAGTGTTACCATACACAAACACCATAGGCGGATGGAAAGATGAAAAAAAAACAGAGTATAGTACTCATTGCTTGAATTACCTCCCAGTCGCACCCTCCCATTCAATATAATAACATTCTCTGAAGTAATTCAGTCACTTCTTGCCCTTTGAGGGGATTTTGGGAACATAAGATTTATAGTAAGCAAGCCTGAAGAAAGCCTGAAGATTTGGCAGCATCACCACATTTGGTCAGTCCTTTGCGTGTCGCACGTGTGTTTATAGATCAGATCCTTTTTTTCAGGTACCTTCCACCTTCATCTCTGTCGTGAGAGGTGGACTTCTTTATCTTTAAACACTCTTGGGACCCACTATTTGCGTCCCAAGTGTCGGCAATCCGATTACGAGATTTCAGTGGTACAAGTAACTGTTTTCACAGTAATAAGTTGGACCTTGAGAGTCCTAACACCAACATGGCGTCCATGAATTCGTTGAGTAATTAACTTGTAAATATATCCCATTTGAATTTGATCCTTAGACTTTTACTTACATTTTTCCTGGAAATCTAATCCCGGCCCTAATCCATAAATTCTGAACATGGACTGTACCTCACCCAGGCCTTCCTTTTGATTAAGTCAGATGCGTTTAATCACTGTGCAAGTAAAAAGAGGCTAGATTCATGATAATACATATATATACAAATATATAATTTTTCACAGTGAATTAAGAGAATTCTGTAGAATGGAAAGATTAACAATAACAATAAAAAAAAATTCGTTTGACACTACTTTAGTTCTGAACGCTGGTGTATGTAGACACTCGGAAGGTGGCAAGATCATTTAAGTGAATATACAGGCGTGGAGTAACGCTTTTGGTGATTTAGAATTGGAGGTGTCCTTTGAGGAAGAGGGTTCACCACTAAACTGCAGTTCTTTTAGTTTTCATCAGTTTCTGCCCTGGCTCCAGTCTGGCTGGCGAATCTGTTGGGACCGGTGTTTGAGAATGGGTCTTACATAAGTAGACTTGCCAACATGCCCGGATTCGCCAGGATTCTCCCGTATTCCTGTATATTCTCCCGTCTCCCGAAATGGCTTCAATACCTTCTGGAATTTTAGAAAAATACTATGTCTGAAGTAAAATAGAATATGGAATTTTTAAGAAATTGTTAGCAGTGGGCCAAAGAAAAATGCAATATATATATATATATATATATATATATATATATATATATATATATATATATATATATATATATAAATATATATATATACATACAAATACATACATACATACAGTGGTCCCCCCGTATCCGTGGGGGATGCGTACCAGACCCCCCGTGAATAGTTAGAACCAGCGAATAGTTGGAACCCCTATAAACACGCAAAAAACAGCCTATTTTGTTAGTTAAAACTCAAGAAAAACCCACTAAAATTTTTTATACTGGGTTTTTTTAATAGTCTTATCACAAAAAGTTCATTTTATGATGAAATTGATAAAAAAGACCAGTAATTTGGGGATATTCTCATAAAAGTTGCTGTTGAAAGAAACACTTTGTTGGTTACGCTTATGTTAGTTTATTTTAACGCTCAATCGATGCCAAGAGGAAATTTTTCTTCCAATGGTTGTAATTTCCTTCCTTAAATAAAAGACAATATATCGTCTACCGGGACTTTAGTTAACTAGCGATTTCACTTCTCGCCTGAGCAGCTTGATACTGATAAAGGAAATAATTATTAATTAGATTTTTTGTGCATCTGTGTATTTTACGTGGGAGGGTAAGGCTCCTGCGGGAGGTCATGGGAAATCTGGCAGGTGCTTGGATAATTTCTGCGCCGGTAACTCCTGTTGGAGATGATTCCGTCTCCATGACTCTGAGAAATTGAGATCTTCATTAGAATTTGGAATGATGATGTCATCCTGCTGGCCTATTTTAGACGTTTTCTTCCAAGACGTTTTACAGATCTTTTAAGGTACACGTAAGTATTATTTTGTTGTAGTTAGTCTTAGGAAAATACTTTCTGAACGTAACCAAGAAGTTAAGAATACTTCCGGGGCTGCGTTGAGAGCAAATGATCATAGATTTAATACATTCTGTTCTGCCACATTAAGGGAATGTTTGGAGAGATTCATTACATTATTCGATGCACTTAGATTATTCTATACGCTATTCCCATAAATATTAACATGTTGTGTCGATTTATAGAGAGTGAGCTTTGTTATTTTTAACAGCAC
>NC_061107.1:142799788-142822288 GCF_015104395.2 Macrobrachium nipponense
TCTATAAAAAATAGTATCGGAGACACTAGGAAATTATTTCACCGATCGCCCTTTTGTATATTATGTGTTATATCAGTCATATGAGTGTTCTTCGGAATCGGAATGCAGTCGCTATCAATGAAAAAATGAGTAAACATATTGTATTACGTTCCCAGAAAATATATTTTGATCAAACCTGCAAGTTGGCAACTTCATATTCTTAAAGCTAAGTTTTTCTCTTTACTCTGCCGTAACCTCTCTTCAATCTTCGACCAACCTTTGGTAGATCATCTAGGTACCTATCCGCAGCGGCCCTGACTATGGCAGTTGCTGTTTTTCTATGCAGTTTTACCTACTGAACAAGAATTTGAAGTAATATTTATTCGGACGACTGTAATTTACCTTTGAACTCTATCCTACGGTAAAGGGGACTCCCAGTGGGAACCGGGGTTTTGGGTGGGGAGAAACCACTTGGGGAGAGGTTTTGCCGTGGTATTGTGGTATTTCCTATTATTTATGACATTTAAAACACGAAATACAATCGAAAATAAGAGATAACAAAAGCACCGATAGTGGAGCCGTTTCACATCCAAATCCCATCTACTACTGTAATAAATACATTTTAGAATTACATAATCGGTAAATAAAAACCCATGACCTGAGGTCATTGGCGAATTAGGAGGGTCCTACGTGACCAAGGCAGATCTAGATTACGCTATGCGATGTCTGCAGTAGCCTGGTTTAGGTTTGTTTAGAAATGTCATCATGTTGTATATTGTCAACCTTTCACAAACACCTTCCATGGGAAGCGGTTGACCTGTTAACCTGCGCCGGAAACTTGTAACTTCCGAGCCGGCGGACTACGTATGTTTTTATGTGAATCTCTGAGATAGCTAATGTTTCGCTATCGACGTGATGCTCTAAGATTTCAGTTCATTGCTATCGATCAAACGAAACGGTCTCACGACCGAACTGTCTCTCTTGTTATGGAGTTACAGAATAAAGTTGTTGTACTATTTTCAACTTATCCGTTTGAATCATCTCCTTTAATTTAAGAAGAACCACTCTACTAAGATATCACATAGGAGAAAGAAGGAACCAGAAATACTTACGAATGACAGTCGTAAGGAAAAACAGTCTTTCGCAAAAGCGAAACGACTAAAACTACTACTACTATTACAACACCGAATCCTACTACGCATGCGCCAATTCTACTGTGCATGCGCTAGTTGTAAGGGAGCTTTTGTTCTAAATGGAGACTTCTTAGGGAGGAAAAAAATGCGGGTGTACGGGACGGGTACATGTATTTAGCCAATCACGTTGCAGTATGGCCCCTACATTGCTATAGGACCGAATGAAGAATTTGGGGGGTATTCATACATTGAGTTACATAAATTCATTTTCCTAATTTGTTTTTTAATCGTGTTATATGAATTCTAGTGTTTGTTCCTGTTTCCGTTATCATAGTATTTGTATAGTATTTGTTTTATTTTGTCCTCACCTAATAATTTTGCCATATATACCTGGAAATATTAAGTTATAATTGAGGACAGACACCTGAAAATGCCTACGTGGTTGGACTAGAAGTGGGTGTTAGGAGATTCAATACCTACCTTCCTGTTGGTTACGTGAAATTACAAGTTGCTTGGGATATTTCATACATGGTTTATACACAACTCACTCCCTTCCCTTTCCAGTATTCACCACTGACTGTTTGCGTTTCATCATTAAGAATACATTTCATACTCATAACAATTTCTTTGTTAAAATTTGACCTTATTGAAACATCTACTTATATATATTCCATTATATCCTTTTACACACATTTCAATTTACACCTTTTTCTCCCTTCTCTTTCCATTATCCACCTCTGTCTATTTACGCTCATAATTTTACAATCTTTTCTCACATATAAAAAATTTTTGGATAAAATTTTACTAATTATTGGAACATTTTCATTGGTTATATCTTAGGCTACCTTCAAGTTTGTCTTCCTTTATGGTTGGGGGTGTACGGCGGCTCTGCCCCCCGGTCAGATAATATGTTCTACTAGGTTAGGTTAGTATGTTAACCTATATGTTGGTCTTTCTTCAAGTTTGTCTTTCTTGAAGAGGAGTACGGTTGGGCGGAGCCCCCCCGGTCAGGTAACACGCTCCACTAGGTTAGGTTATGTTAGCTTGGTGAAGTTAGTTTGGTTATATCTTAGTCTACCTTCAAGTTTGTCTTCCCTTACGAGGGGGTACGGTCAGGTAATATGTTCTACTAGGTTAGGTTAGGTTAAGTTGGTGAAGTTAGGTTGGTTATATGTTAGTATACCTTCAAGTTTGTCTTCCTTTATGGGGGGGCTCTGGCCCCCCCAGTCAGGTAATATGTTCTACTAGATTACGTTAGGTTAGTATGGTAACCTATATGGTGGCCTTCCTTAAGTTTGTCTTTCTTTAAGGGGGGGATATGGGGGCCCGGAGCCCCCCAGTCAGGTAACATGTTCTACTAGGATAGGTTGGGTTAGGTTGGTTATATCTTAGTCTACCTTCAAGTTTATCTTCCTTCCTTTACTGGGGGGGGGATAGGGTATGGGTGGGCTCTGCACCCCTGGCCAGGTAATATGTTCTACTAGGTTAGGTTACACAACATTTCATTGCAAAATTATTTCCTTTAATAATATGCACAATACCTTAGGTTTCATGGAAATAAAACAAAGACACTAAGTTTTAGGATTTTACACAACATTTCATTGCAAAATTATTTCCTTTAATAATATGCACAATACCTTAGGTTTCATGGAAATAAAAGACACTAAGTTTTTGGATTTTACAGAGTTCGCATTGTCTCTTCAACTGGCCTCTCTGATTTCTTGTACTGACCGTTCATTACAATATCCTGTTCACGCATGTATTACTCATTATTGCACATTTTTTTTTTTTCCTTTTCTGGAAATACGATGTTAGTTTCCACACACGTGTGAAATCATCCCCCTCAATGTACCCACCCACAATTCTTCTGACCAATCAGAGGCTTTGTCACCAATGCGCTGCCGGTACCCACATTCAGCAGATTGTGTAATTTGCGTTTTAAAATAATTTACAAAAAGTATTCACAGTGTTAACACCCCACACCCCATACTCTCAAAGTGACCTTGTTTCACCAGTAATAGTGTTAAAAATTCTGTTACGATATACGGACATCATAATATAATTTTGGGAAACTTATCTGTGTTCGTGATTCGTTTGGTATTTGGCCAAAAATCTGTTCAAGATTCAAGTTGGGCAGACTTTCAAGAATCGGAGACGAGGACGAGATTCGGCATGCCTAAGTGCGTACCTGAATTGTACCATCTGCCCCTTTAAGGTAAAGTTCCCAAACTATATTCCCCTATTGTTAGAACAATTGTAGTTTAGTAATTTTCAGTTAGAAGAGTTAGATTTTGTTGGTTAGTTATCGTTATTTGCCATATCCAGTACCCAACGACCCATCGTCATTTAGCCAACTCTTACCTCCTGTGGCCCTAGTACCCCGCCTTCCCCTCAGTGAACATATGGCTCCGTGGTGGTTGCGGAATTCAAACATGGCGGCTGTATTTACATTTCGCCAAACACTTGGTAGATCGGTCTATAGAACTATTCCACGGCGATCTAGACTATGGCAGTTGACGTTTTCCTATGTTATTTTACTTCCTTTACAAGAGTTGAAGGAATATTTTTTTTCGTTCCACTGGAACTAAACTTTAATTTACCTTTGAACTCATACGTCGACAACTTTAATTTACCTTTGAACTCATACGTCGACAACTTTAATTTACCTTTGAACTCATACGTCAACAACTTTAATTTACCTTTGAACTCATACGTCGACAACTTTAATTTACCTTTGAACTCATACGTCGACCCGTTGGTACCGTCATGTAGTCTTCAAAGGTAAATTATTGCTTAGTTACAGTCGTCCGAATAAATATTACTTTCAAATCTTGTACAGCAAGTAAAATAACATAGGAAAACGTCAATTGCCATAGTCTAGGCAACCGCGGATTGCTTCTGTAGAAATACCCAACTTTTTCATAATGAAATGTGTTTGGATGGTTAGCAGAAGTGAAGTAGCATTCACTTGGAGCAACCCATTATTGAACACGGTAACTAACAAGGTCTATAGAGTACCAGGTGTAGCCACGCGCAGATAAAATTTGGGTGAGGGGGGATTTAATCCTTTGAGGGGTAAATTCTGTGAGAGATAGAGCTAGGATTCTGTAGCCGGATCTATAGAATGCTCATTGTCTTTTGCTTAATATTTAATAGTATTACTAGTTTTTTACAGACTGTGGATTTAATTACTAATATTGATAACTTATTAATTTTCACATGCTTTCACATAATAAAACATGTAATGCTTGAAAAAATATTTTACTGTAGAAAAACACACATCCTGCAAGAACAAAAAGGTCACTGTTGTATACAGCCAATTTATGGCAATAAATCACATATCTTTAATGTATATGCACCTTTTCACTAAGATACAGTGCTTGAAAATAACATTGTATTTAGATACATTGTTTAGAAATTGTCATGGAATTAAGGACTAAATACTTGTCTCAAAGAGAAATACACATCATTCAACACACACATTAGCTTGAACTTGAAACATTCTTTTACAGCCTCTACTTTACTCAATTTATTTATTTATTTATTTATTTTAAGATATGATTTCTCTGTCTTAAATTCTTATTCTAAAGAACGCTCGACAATGAACGAAATATATGACTAAATCAAGAAGTAAATTAGTCAAAGTTGATATTTCACAGCTAAGTTGTTGACAGTTACTTTTCCAGCTCTCAGTCCTTTTTCACCATGATAGCACTTGAATATTTTGTCCATTGTTTTCAGTTGTTCATAAAATTCTTTAGAGCTTCATTAATTTTTCATCACCACTGGTTATTATGCTTGTCCATGAGTTATCTTCTAATAGCAGCTATGACCCAAGATATGGAAATTTTGGAATTTTACGGGCAATAAGTCCACCAAAGTATTCTAAACCACCTTTTTGTGTTACTTCCTCAAGCTGTTCATCGTCAGTATCTTGCAAACTGTAAGTGAAGCTATTTTCTTTTTCCTCTGTGCCGAAATTGTCTGGCAAACAAACATTGTGCCCGAAAGACTCAATTCAAGTTGTAGTGACTCGTCGTCTTTACTATATGGAGAAGATTGCATATAAAGCAAAAGATGAAGTGTCCCAGCTGTTATGTTATCTCCTTTGCAATATTCGTCTACATTTACTTTGATCCCTTGAGAGAACTATTTTTCCCTAAAAGATGAGACCTAATTCTCTGCTTCACTGTAACAGTAGATGGATGCTGCTCAAGTCCGTCTTGATTTAGTCTACATGCTAATACATATGATATATCGAATTTGTCTTTTGCTGTTTGTAGTGATTTGGCCAAAGACTGTGAGGAAAGTACTCATCCCTTTTGAAATGGGTAAAGACCTTTACTTCCTAGGACTTTCATTGATTTTGCCATTTCTGCCATTCATTTAAGAATTTTGTCTTGGTTTGACATGTTTAACACGTATGCATTCCCGGGTATTTTTGTCTGTTTTGTCATATATGGCACTCGAGAATTGCGAACGTCAAACCAGGAATCTGCAAATGAAATGAACTGACTTGTGGTTTCCCAGCCTCTACCTTGAAATAATCCTTTTTCTCCAAAATATCTGAGGTATTTTGCAGTCGTTTCTGAAATCACTTGCACAGCTAATTGAACACTCATACGTTGAAGGCCGTGGATATATATGTACTCTGTTTATTATGCTTTTCTGACTGACAGTTTATGTGAGGTCTTCAGATTCCTTTCGCTCCTCATTAGAAGTTCCTTTACGGATCCGCTTCTTATATCATTGCCGTCACTTCACTTCACGTAAATATTTTGTAATGAACAGTCTCAGTTTACCAGTTTACAATAGGTACGAGCAAGAGCTTTGCACTGAACACCAGCTTTGTTTACAAACAATTGGCAGACCCTGCCATAAACAGTGGCTTTAAATCCGGCCTAGGCCTACCTGACGTCATCATCCGACCAAAGTTGACCTGCGCAGGAGAGGACAGTTTTTGGGTTGCTGAGTTTCTTTCTGCTTCACATCCCGTGAAAACTTATGCTCAGCATTTCTTTGGACTCGTTAGCAGTCTTCGCCTCATTCACATCTTCACTGTCTTCTTGGACAAGTTTATGCATCTAACAATGAAAGGCCAGCCAACAAAAAATGGGAGGGAAGAACCAGAACAACATGCCTATAAGGTACTAAAGTAAATTGTTATTGCGCTGACTTCACTAAGCTCTCTTGCTTTAGAAAGCATTGCATAACAGCTACAGATGCTAACACAGTTCTTATCCTTATATCCAAATGGTTCTTTGCAACAGCAAGCTCATTCAGTCAACAGATGGAAGGAAGTATGTTCTTGGCATAGAAATTAACTCAATTTCCGCATTTCATTGGGATACAACCTATCCATGTACAATACAAACGTCATTAATGAATCTGAAATATCTGAGTTCACACACACACACATATCACACACACACACATATATATAATAACGGGGCCACTGCCCCTGTAATTCACTTTGGTAGCGAAAGCCAGAGCGGCAGGCAAACTGAGTTTGGTAACACTTTCTCTCTCTCCCTCTCTCGACTGGCAACCGCTCTCTCTCACTCTTTCTCTCTCTCTCCCGACATACCTCCCCTCCATTTCATTAGGTCATCAAATCAGAGTCGGAACTACAAAAATAAATATTTATTTAAAAGCAAAGTATTAATTGAATAACTCAGATTCTTACAGGATGATTAAATGGAATAATAACTCAAAGTTCAGATAACCCCCAGTAATTAACAGTCTATTCAGTAATTAGTCAAACACCATTGATCTCTTCTCCAGAATATAGTTCCCCCTACCAGAACCACCTGTTCCCTCCACTAGTGCAGTTCCCTCCACTAGTACCGCCTGTTTAAAAGAACAGGAGGAACAAACTATAAGCATACACAATTGTAAATACAAAGTCAAAGATTAAATGAAATAGAACATCTTTACAAAATATCAAAGATACAGTCAAGCCACACCTTTGGCTAAAATAGATATAAATACACTCACCCATCTCAGCCCAGATTCTCCAAGCACTTTTCACAAAACAGAAAAAACGTTGGTTCTGGCTAATTACATGCTATTATGAACGGACATAACTCGTACGAACGCACGAATTCGCACCCACCATTCACGCCTTGAAACTGCCAGAAACCAGTTTCAAAGTCACCTTTGCATAGCTCTCATGGCGACAGGATAAAGGCACTGATTTGCTAAGCCAGCAGACTTGACCATACCATCTCGAAGGAAAAGGCATATCAGCATTCCTAAGCTGTCACTAGGACACTCAGTCTCCAGGGAAGTCAAAAACCATGTCAAAGCACGTGACATACAACAATGTCTCATACATATCATAACATAGTATCAGTCTTTTATATGTTACATATGTTATATATATATATATATATATATATATATATATATATATATATATATATATATATTATATATACAAGCAGTTTGTTTCAACATATGAATGAATGCAACCACACTATGAATTGGAAAGAAGCAAAAGAGATTATGTTCTGTAAAGACATCATAAAACGAAATATTGTTGAATCATGTATTAAAGATCGCGATTTGATCAGCAGCCCTATTTTGATACAGCAGCCCTGGGATGTACAAACTGGATGAACTACTTGAAATAACATTTTTAGACAATTAGTTTTAAATAATAGAACGATAGTTTTTATGTTTATGTATTGCTGCCACAGAGGTGTCTTTGTAACGAATAATGAATTCTTGTATCACTTGACCCTGAAGAGGTGCGAAAAATACATGAAAGCGCTCGGTCAACTCCTTCATTCCTTTCTCCAGCTTTACGACTTACATGACGACAGATATAGCATGTTTTAGAGACAGTTAGTAAATACATATAATATATATAATACACATATATACATATATATATATATATATATATATATATATATTATATATATATATATATATATCATATATATATATATATATATATATATATATATATATATATATATATATATATATATATATATATATACACACACACACACACACACACACACGAATGCAGGAACTTCCATATACATTACTTCAGGGAAACCGAAGACATGTGATGAGATAAACAGGATTTATTTGCTAAGAAAAGTTTCGCACAGGAACTTTGTGCATCATCATTCTGTTAAGATAAAAGTACATTTTCAACTAATAAAATCAAAATACACATAAAAATCACAATCTAAAATTTAAAATTTAAAAATTATAATTTGAAAATTAGCCTAATACTTCACAGTTAAAATTGAAAAAAGAACATTAAAATATAACCACTGAAACACCAACCATTCGCTAGGAAACGAGGAGAGAGAATGACTAGGAATGGGATTCAGGTCAGAAAGAAAACTATGCTATGTATAGCGGAGAGTATGAACTATCGCTATTTAACGAAGGAACAAGTCTTTTGATAAATAATGACTCAAGTGTTGTTAAATACTCAGAGTCCTAATTATAACCTAAAATGGAGAAGTGCTGTTTCTTTACTTCAACGTTACAATTGATGACATGATTCTTGATATTTGAATGCTCTGGTCTACTTAATCTTTGGCCAGTTCTAAATCTATACCCCATGTGGCTGCAATATCGCATCTGACGCAGTCTCTTGGTAGATCCAACGTAAATACCAGGACATCCTGGGCACGTAAATTAGACCTCATAAAAGGATGCAGACGATCTTTATAGCAGAACAGGGAACCAATTTTACTCCGGTTATTTGATATCAATTTTGATTTTAAGCATGGAATTTCACCTTCAATGATTCGAGTAAGTTTCTGTAACAATTTCAGGTTAGAAGTATAAGGAATAGAGGCATACATAAGTTTCTTTGGAACGTCGACAATCGGTGGAACTGGTTTCAGATATTTAGTTAAAAGTTTGTTAGTTATTTTCTGAACTAATTTTTTTGGGTATGAATTTTGCTGAGAAAGGTAGTAAAAATTCTATTTCCCTATGAAAAATGTCCCAACTCGAAGAGTACTTCAGTGCTCTATGAACTAAAGTGGAGAGAGCGTTAAGTTTAAAACTTCTTTGGCGGGAGCTGTAAAAATTATTGGCTAGAACAGTATTCGTTTTTTTTATATATATAGACTGCTGTATTAAATTGATAATCAATTCTTGTAATGCAAATCTCTAAGAATGGTAGGCAATTTTCATTTTCCTTTTCTATAGTAAATTTGATATTAGGGTGTTGTAAATTAATATACTGTAGTAATTGTGCTGCCTGCAAACGTATCGTCTACATACCTTCTATAAGTCATATCACATTTCCGTGATTCATATACATATATCGAGCTACAATGTCCTTTAATATCTAATTCGCTCTACCTCGGAATTAATATATATTCATATATGCTTAACCGAAGGGGAATTTTTTCTCGATAATAGACTTGCCTGGACCAGGGCGCGAACCCATGGATCCTTTCAAATCCAGGAACGTCAGTGAAGCTTTTACCTACTACACTACCGCGAGAGGCTAAAAGTTCATGTCGCCTCTCACCCTCATATACCTTTCGCGCGCAGGTAATTAGTTGGTTTGGAGACAACATCAACCCACCTCGACTCCGGTAGTGTTTGTAGTGCTTTTGACAGCATGTAGCCAATCTATAAGTCATATCACATTTCCGTGATTCATATACATATATCGAGCTACAATGTCCTTTAATATCTAATTCGCTCTACCTCGGAATTAATATATTTTCATATATGCTTAACCGAAGGGGAATTTTTTTTCGATAATAGACTTGCCTGGACCAGGGCGCAAACCCATGGATCCTTTCAAATCCAGGAACGTCAGTGAAGCTTTTACCTACTACACTACTACACTATAAAAACATAAGTTCAAAAGATGACGTACAAGATTCTAAAAATTTCTGTTGCCCATAGATGAGACATAAAAAATTTAGCAAATATGGGGCCCAAAGGGAAACCAATAGCCACACCATCCACTTGAGGATAAAATTTTTGGTTAAAAATAAACATAGAGTCTCGTACTGCGAGTTCTAAAAGTTGTTTGAAAAGCAATTTACTAAAACCATGAAAAATATAGTCTTCGTCAGGAAACACTTTGTTAATAATAATGTCAATAGTTTCATTAAGTGGGACATTTGTGAATAAAGATTCTACACGAAAACTAGCCGTATATAATTCACCGTCTTGATTGATAATTTGATTTTGAAACTCAAAACCACTATTTAAAATATACTGACTGGAAACATGTTCACTCGATAAGGACACGACAAAATTTGAAATTGAGAAGGATGGACTATTATAGGCAGCCTTAATTGGTCTAATTGGTATACCGGGTTTATGAACCTTAGGAGGGCCATATAAGATACTGAAGGCAGAGCCAGTAACAAACAATTTCTGATAAATTTGTAGAAGCAGCGAGTCTTTTGGGGAACAAATACCAATACCTAATTTTAATGTCCCCAAAAGACTATTTTATGTCACGATCCCTTATATTTCTGACTTAAAATTTACATCCAGCCTCACACGAATTATTGAACATGAGATAACATGCCTTAAAGTTAAGCTCATATCTAGCAATCCCTGCACAATTGGTTCCTTTTTTAACTATAAAGATCGCCTTCAGCCTTTTATGCGATCCAACGTTATATATAAATTTACATGCCCTGGATGTCTGGGCTCTTACATCGGATCAACTCGAAGGCTGTTAAGGGTCAGATATTGCTCTCACTTGGGCTTCAGCTTTCGTACTGGTCAGAGAATAAAACAACCTAAATTTTCCAACATCAGGAATCATGCCTCTCATTGCAAAATAGAAGTACAAAAAGAACAGTTTTCCATAATAGACCATGTCAAACAGCCTGACCATTTAACTACCCTTGAGTCTTTATATATCAAGAGGCTTGTTCCCTCCCTCAACAGTAATACGTCCTCAGCAACTCTGTACCTGGCATAGTTGAAGTCGTTTATTTTAACGTGTCTTAGTTCATTCCATCTTCTCTCCTCACAATGAACGGTTGGTGTCTTAAGCAGTCTCTTTTAACCTGTTTTTTACTCTGTTCTTTTATATAATTTTGAGACTATTTTTAGTATATGTGGAATTCCTGTGCACTTTTATTGTATTTTACTTATAAATGTGTCTTTATGTTCTTTCAGACTGATGATGCACAGAGAATTTAATGTGCGAAACGTTTCTTAGAATAAATTGTCATTATTACATCTCGTATCATGGACATCCCCTGGAGGTTTTATATATATATATATATATATATATAATATATATATATATATATATATATATATATATATATATAGTTATATATATATATATATATATATATGTATATATATATATATATATATATATATATATATATTATATATATATATATATATATATATATGTATATAGTATATACATATATATTATATATATATATATATATATATTTTATCTATATATATATATATATATATATATATATATTATATATATATACATATATATATATATATACATATACATACACATACATATATACATTATTGTATATATATAGACCTTAGTGAGAAAAACTATATACGTACCCTGGTTTTTTTGGATAGATAATCTGTATCATTGTCAAAGAATTACCAACTACTGTACATTAGAACTTATTTTTTTTTTTTATTTAGAAGAGAATGTTTTTGAAATTGATATTTCATGTGTGAAACGAATGTAAATAAAACAACATTTTGCCTTTTGAAAATATTTTCTCTAGTTACAATACAGCCTTCTTTTTAAAACAATGTTTGCCCTCCATGAGAGCTTTGCCGTGTACAGATCTCCCGCATTAATACTAACTGTGAAAGAAAGAGAGAGAGAGAAAAACTAGAAGGTGCATGCAACTCCCCCCTACTAATAGTCTATCTAAGTATCATTCCTAGGTACTCCTTTATTCGTATTTCTTAACTCAGGATATTTCATACGAAATGTTTTGACACATATCCCTTAATGTATTTAAGAGCCTCCTCCTCAGTTACGCCCTTGATATCTTTTTCTATTTCTGTTTGCTCTCAACAGGTCTTTTTCCTCATAAATAACATCTTTTTCTATATCAAAATCTAAATTTCTAAACATCTTTTTGCTTGTAGGTACATATTCAACTTCATTGGCAGAATCAAGCGATTTTTCAACTGAGGTGATATTACACTTTTCATATCCTTCCAAACAACAAATATTTTTAGCCAAAATTTAAAATTCACTGCATTTGGATGATCGTGGTGACCCTCCATTAGCCTTATGCAACCAAAGAAATGTTCAAGGTAATCTTGATTTAATCTTTGTGTCAGTAGGTAGTCAATACTATGAGAAGCTTTTAACATAATTAAACAAAGCAATGGTGGATTTTCGTGATGAAATTATTCATTTGTGGATCTTGAAAAAACCTTTTGTGTTAGGACTTTTAACCTTCATAATACTGATTACCTCGATGATCTTGAGCAGTGTACCTGTTTGTTTTTCTACACCGGTACCTAAAGCATTACTTTGACTATACTCTCTATATACGCATGAAGAATTCATGGTGTCGAACCAGTCATTCATGAAACGAAAAAAATTGGATGTTTGACTCCAGTTTTGATGCTCCAAAAGTCCCTTTTCGCCTAAATATTTTACTGAATTGGCATCTGATCTAGATAACAGTTGCACTGCAAATTTAACGCGTTGTCTTTGTTCACCAGTTACATTTAAATACATTTTATTGTTCTCATATGCAAGCCCATATATCTGTTTTGGTTTTACTAAATATTTCTCGTATGCTAGCATCTGAAATACTCTCTCCATTGTCAAGGAAAAAACCAGTCACTAAAATTATTTTTGATTAATTTGATTAAATGGGGAACATCCGAGAATACAAAAACTTTATTATTATTATTATTACTATTATTTCGGAAGGAGACCCTCTCGTAGACATGTTTTGTTAAAAATGACTGCGGCTTCAGCACTATTAATCTTGTAAAGAGTCTTTATCTTTCTGATGACGGCTTTCTCGTTGTTGCTTAGACTGGCGAGCAACGCACCAAAGGGCATGGTAAAATTCGGTTGAGTCATTTGATTTATTATTACTTATACAATTCTCTCTCTCTCTCTCTCTCTCTCTCTCTCTCTCTCTCTCTCTCTAACGCGACGTTTCCTCTTGATCGACAGGACATTATCAAGCGATAACTGCTGAGGGACTGAATTCCAGTGTTGTTTTGTTTGTTTTGTTTTTGATTTAGCTGACCTTGTGTCAGCACGGGCTCTTGCTCACAGAGCAGCCCGTAAAATTTCCAGTGGCGAGTCTATCTCCTTTTATTGTGGTGTTGCGAGCTCTTGAGTACGGTCAGAGCACCTCTCTGGCAGGTCGGGTTTTCATTGGTTCCCGGGAAGGTGACTCATACGGCGGGCGTTGACGAGTCTTGCAGACCTTCTCAGGTGGGGGGTATCACCGGGAGCCTCTTGATTGGCTTCTACCTGAGTGACGTCACCCCTGGTATTATTCTCATGTCCAGTGTTCGTTTCATGCGCGCTGGTACTTTCGTTGGGGGGGAGGGGTGTGGTCCTCCTCACACACGTCGGTATCAGGAACGCTTCTTGGGTGGTATTAAGGGGAGGCTTTTCCTCGAGGATGAGCAGCGCTTCTAGGAGACGCAGACGTCGTGGGTCAGGTGCTCTCCCGATGATCTTAATATTCCTGATGATGTCGTCTCTTGTGATGTTTCTGTGGTGTACTACAAGGGCGTGCTGCCTAATGGCGCCCTCCTGGGCGTGGCAGGAAATCCTTTTTGACAGGCGCATCGTCGTCATACCGATGTAAATCCCAGGGCATCCTTGGGTGGGGCATATGTATCGGTAGACGACGTTGGACTGCTTCAGGGGGTCTCCTACTGGCGGGGAGGGGTTGTTCTTCATCAGGTCCTTCGTACGCCGATTCTTGTAGTAAATAATGAGGGACACTCTCTTCCTTCCTCCATGGGGCGGACGTGTTCCTCTATTATTTTCTTCATGGCTGCTTCTTCCTCCTTGTATTGGTGGTGCATGAAGGCTTTATAGAAAAGTTTGATATCCTCCGGGGGCGGAATGTTCCTTCTCTCTTCCTCCGTCATGTACTACTTGTCAAGGGCGGCTCGAGTTTCTCGGTTTATGAGTTTATTCGAGTACCCATTGTTAATTAGCATCTGGGATGCTCGGTCGAGTTCGAGGTGTGTGTCCTGCCACGTCGAACAGTGCGAGAGGGCCCTCCTGACGAAGGCCCTGACGGTGGTGGTCTTGAACTGCGCAGGACACTCTCTATCACCATTCAGACAAAGCCCGAGGTTCGTAGCCTTTGGTGTAAACTATAGTCGCCAACTTCTGATTCGTCTCGTGACAAGGACGTCGAGGAAGGGGAGCCGATCGTTGCTGCTGTACTTGACAGTGAAGTTGAGTGCTCTGTGCTGCAGGAACTGCTGCCGAAGGGCTTCTACCTCATCCTCGCAGTCGGCTTGCATGAAGATGTCATCGATATAGCGTCCGTATGTGCGGGGACATCTGTGTTGTGAGAAGACCCTTTCTTCCACTTCTCCCATGTAGAAGTTAGCGAAGAGGACTCCTAAGGGGACCCACATCGCTACGCCGTCCTTTTGGCGGTACATCTGTCCTCGGTGGGTGGTGAAAGGGGCTCTCTTCGTACAGATATCCAGCAGGGTTCTTAAGGAGTCTTCTGGGATGTTAGGGGGTCTCATATCGGGATTCCTATATACCCGCTCCATGATGATCCCTATCGTCTCGTCGACTGGGACGTTGGTGAATAGGGACTCAACGTCTAAGGACGCCATGGTTCCAGCACCGGGGGAGTCGCGGATCTTCTCCAAAAATTCCACAGATGGCGTCCTTAGGCGTTGAGTCCTTATTCACCAACGTCCCAGTCGACGAGACGATAGGGATCATCATGGAGCGGGTATATAGGAATCCCGATATGGTATTGCAACATCAATGAGTGATACTTTCTTTCTGATACCATAGTCCCAGAGGATCTTTGCCTGATCGTTTTCTATCACTCCTTCAGGTTGGTGCTCGTACCACTTATTATGCAAGGTAGCTGATGTTTCTTGCAACAGGCTCCAGTGGAGGGCTTTTGCTACTGAATCATGCCTCTTTTTGTACTGGTTCTGTGCAAGTGCCAGACATTCGCTTGTTATGTGGTTTATGGTCTCATTTTTCGTATTGCACTTCCTACATATGGGAGAGATGTTATTACCATCTATCGTTCTTGGATATATCTGGTTCTTAGGGCCTGATCTTGTGCCGCTGTTATCATTCCTTCAGTTTCCTTCTTGAGCTCTCCCCTCTGTAACCATTGCCATGTGACATTGCTGGCCAGTTCTTTAGTCTGTCTCATGTATTGTCCGTGCATTGGTTTGTTGTCCCATTCCTCTGTTCTGTTTGTCATTCTCCTGTCTGTATATTTCTGGGTCTTCGTCTACTTTTATCAGTTCTTCTTCCCATGCACTCTTGAGCCACTCGTCTTCACTGGTTTTCAGATATTGCCCCAGTGCTCTGTTCTCGATGTTGACGCAGTCCTCTATGTTTAGTAGTCCTCTCCCTCCTTCCTTTCGTATTATGTATAGTCTGTCCGTATTTGCTCTTGGGTGCAGTGCTTTGTGTATTGTCATATGTTTCCTAGTTTTCTGATCTATGTTGTGGAGTTCTGCCTTCGTCCATTCCACTATTCCTGCGCTGTATCTGATTACTGGCACTTGCCCATGTGTTTATGGCTTTTATCATATTTCCTCATTGAGTTTTGACTTGAGTATCGCCTTGAGTCTCTGCATATATTCTTTCCTGATCGTGCCCTTCATCTCTTGGTGTTTTATATCCCCTCCTTCCATTATACCCAGGTATTTGTATCCCGTCTCATCTATGTGTTTGATGTGCTCCCGTCCCATCTGGTAGCTTTATCCCTTCAGTCCTTGTTACTTTGCCCTTTTGTATGTTGACTAAGGCGCATTTTTCTATTCCAAACTCCATCCTGATGTCCCTAGATACAATCCTTACAGTCTGGATTAGGGTATCTATTTCCTTGATGCTCTTACCATACAGCTTGATGTCGTCCATGAACATCAGATGGTTAATTCTGTTGCCTCTTTTCTTGAGTTGGTACCCAGCATCCATCTTCTGCAGTACTTTTGTCATGGGAATCATGGCTACTACGAAGAGTAGCGGGGACAGTGAGTCGCCCTGGAAGATGCCTCTCCTGATATTAACCTCTGCTAGTCTTATTCCAGAGCTTGTAAGTATTGTATTCCAGTTGCGCATTGTATTTTTGAGGAAGCTGGTGGTGTTTTCCTCTGCCCCATATATTTTCAGGCATTCTATTAGCCATGTGTGTGGTATCATGTCGAAGGCTTTCTTATAGTCTATCCATGACATGCTTAGGTTGGTTCTCCTTCTCTTACTGTTCTTCATTACCATTTTGTCTATCAGGAGCTGGTCTTTTGTGCCCCTACACTTCCTTCTGCAGCCTTTCTGTTGGTGGGGGATGGTGTTTGTATCCTCTAGGTAGTTGTATAGCCTTTTGCTGATGATACCTGTTAGTAACTTCCACATTATTGGTAGGCAGGTGATAGGCCTGTAGTTACTGGCTATATTTCCCTTACTCTTGTCTTTCTGGACTAAGGATGTTCTTCCTGTGGTCATCCATTTGGGCGCATGGTGATTTGTGATACAATGCTGGAGTTGTTCTGCTATTCTTGGGTGTAGGGCCTTGAAGTTTTTGAGCTAGTATCCATGGACTTCATCGGGACCTGGGGCTTTCCAGCTGGGCATTTTCTTTAGTTGGTGTCTGACTGTGTCTGTCGTGATGTCAGTGAATCTTTGTTTTATTCTCCCTGTTTCTTCTGCCATTACTTCCTGGAGCCATGTTGCATGTTTGTTGTGTGATACCGGATTGCTCCATATGTTTTCCCAGAGTCTCTTACTTGGTTCGGCTTCAGGAATTTGTTGGTGGTTGTCTTCCCCTCTTAGTTGGCTGTATAGTCTTTTCTGGTTGGTTCCGAAATAGTTTGTTCTGTTGGTATCCCTTATTCCTGTTCAGGGTATCGTTGGATCTTATGTGCTTTGGCCTTAAGCCTCTGTTTTACATCCTCTATTGTGTTGTTTAGTCCCCTCTCGTGTACTTTGTATTTCTTGTTCAGTTCCTCCCTTGTTTTCTTGCTTCTTAGCCTTTTTTTCTGCCATCTCTTTCAGTTTACTCAAGTCAGATCTCATCACCATGATTTGCTTTTCCAGGCGCCTTTTCACAGAGAAAAATTACCTTACAAAACCGGGTTGGCTTAAGCACTACAACCATTGTAGTCAAGCCCTAAGCATCTTTCTGCTCTTGGATCTAAGCAGTGTCTAGCAAAAATGGTTCCTCTAAATTTCTTTTGCATACAGTCACTAAACAGTAATGTACAATCACTAAACACTATCATTCACAATACACTTACTCATTAAACACTCATGCTTACCATAAACTCACACTCACTAAGCACAAACACTTACTGTATACTCACACTCACTAAACACACACACACTCACTGTACACTCAGTATCAAATAACACTCACTGAATACTCAACACTCACTATACTAAACACTCATAAAACACTGAATCACTCATTAAACACTTAATACTCATTGTACCCCAAACCACTCGGTAAATATTCACTAAACACTCACTTAATCCTGAACAGTCATTAAACACTAAAAACTCACTAATCTTTCACTGAGCACACACGATAAGCTATGCATTCATTAAGTACTCACTACACACTGCTACACACTAAACATTCACTAAGCACTCTGTAAATCTTAGACATTCATTAAAAACTAAATACTCCCTAAATTCAAAATGCGCTTTAAACCCCTAAACACTAATTAAACACCAAACTGCCAATGAACATTCACTAATCACTCATTAAACACCCACTAAACACTTACACACAAAACATTCACTGATTACTTATTCAACATTCACTAAGCAAAAACATTCACTAACCCTAAACACTCGCTAAACATTCACTGAATACTTACGCTAAACAGTAACATACACTAAACCCTAAACACTCACTAATCACTTGCACATTAAACATTCACTAAACGCTAAACACTCACAAAACATTCACTAAATACTTACACAATAAACATTCACTAAACCCTGAAGACTCACTAACTGTTCACTGAACACTTACATAATAAATATTCACTAACCCCTAAACTAAACATTCACTAAACACTCGTAAACATTCAATAAACACTTACTAAACCCTAAGCATTCGCTAAACACTTACTCATTAAGCATTAAAAAAAAAAATTCACAATCGCTCCAGCCCCTTTCAATTTGCGGGTTATCAGTCCTTTAAAGATGGCTGCATGCAAGGCTTTGCAGCGCTGGACTGGTGGAAGATCACCGAATTAGTAATACTGGTACTATAGAGATTGCAACTCCAGGTATATACCCTTACATTTTCATGGGGTTTGTATAGGACGTCTGTTCCTCTGTCTTAGCTCCGTTCTTTCTTAATGTTCATTTTATTAAATAAAACAGCTATCTTATCTGTAGCGGTAAACGTTTGTGCTTTTCCTCATAACAATATTAACACTGATACCAAAATCCCTGGTCTGCAGTAAAATCTATTCACGCTTTCCTTGAGAGTGCAATAGATAACCATTTTTGAGCCTTAGATATTTATAGCACTTAGGATTTAAGCGTCTAAGAGTAAAAGCGTTTGTAATGTCACTACTATACTTTACTAAAAAAATTTACCTTGTTAATGAAGGACTTTATCTGAGTATTGCTGAAAAAAGAACCTAATATATTTTCTATTCTAACACTTAACCTCACGTTCGATCAAAATAGACGTATTTTCATTTAAGTAGTAAGCTTTTAAATATTACAACTCCGTTTCAATGTCAACCCAATTCACCTCTGTGCTAGCTGATGAAAAGGCACTTGTCCCAGGCGTAACTTTGTTTTTTTGCATTGTTTTGGTTAACCACGTGTGGAAGACCAGGGCACGTGACGTCACAGTATTAGTGATTCATACCCATAGCTACACGCTGGCTGACCTATGGCTGTAGATTGGGCATCGCGCACAATAGTCATGAAAGAAATTACTGACGCAAAAAACAGTACGTCAAAAAAGTTGATCTTCGATGACCACTCTAATATAAACAGAGGCTGTTTGGCAGATGTTTTACGATCAGATGCCCTTCCTGACTCCCACATTCCATATTTATACGCTCTTGAGAAAGATAAAAGGCATAATCATTGCATAGAATAACAATGGAAAATTGTAGATAATAAACTCAGGGGAAAGTCCATTCCTTGAGGAAAATTTCTCCTGAACACATTCTCATTTTGATGTAAAGCGTATTTCCGCGAAGCTTCGGCGATCACGTTCCTCAGAATCGGAGTCCCCCTCGGTCTTACATATATATATATATATATATATATATATATATATTATATAATATATATATAATATATATATATATATATATATATATTTATAGAGAGAGAGAGAGAGAGAGAGAGAGAGAGAGAGATATGCATGTCAAAGGAATACATTAAATAAATTATTGAATGCCATTTTGTATATTTAATCTATTTGTACAAGTGAAAGAAATGCACGCAAGTTTTTTTTTCCTGACAGATTTACTACATGTAGCTGTAATAATAAAATGCCTACATTTTCTGTTCATCTTCAGGATTAGGAGTTATCCTTCCGCGCAGAGACGATGTCTTTCAGACTGAAGGATGTTTTTTTCCTCTTGGGTAAGAATTGTGTTTGTTTTTTCAAGTTTTGTAATGTTACTGTATATTTCATGTTGCAGTCACTGGTAAATTACTGTGTTCGTGAAATCGGTTGCAAATCATGTTCTTTTACTGAAGTTCGTAATTTCCTCTTGATATCAGAATTCTCCTAAATAGTCAAGAGGAAGATTAAATGTTTACAAATTCTCAGACGATTTAAATCTGTTCTTATTCCTCACAAGACAACCCAGGCCTTGTAGACGATTCACCGTCTCTCGTGAGGTGACTCAACTATTGCACAGCGCAGAAAATGTTGCAAAACTCTCACCCGACCTTCTCACTCTTGCAGGCGTCCTATGGGCAACGACTCTTCCCCCTGGGACTACAGCGTAAGTACTTTCACTGCGCTAATTCCTTCTAGAATTAATAGAGTACAGGGTTAGTCCTTCTCGGCGTTACTGTCGCATCTTTGAGACGTATGCTGGATACCTGGAAGCTTACCATAGAGAAATAACCAGGAAAAGAAGGGCCATATGGTAAATGTTTGTCCACACGCTTCATAACCAGGTGAAGAGCGCTTTAATCCGGGTTAAGAGAGCTTCCTTGTTCTTCGTTTTGGTAAGGTCAAGGACTGACTGATGACTGTTCTATATCTTAACCTCGACCAAAGCACCCTAGTGACGTCATTGCGGAGATAGTCAGTGCACTCTATTAATAAATGATTCCATCTGTGTTGTTAGTCTTGGTAGAAGTTCTTCTTCGTCTCAGACTTCCTGGTATGACTTGCCTTTTCCCTTCCAATATTCCTTCCTTGAACTGTTTTTTCCTTTGTCGAGACTCATTTTATTCGTATTGTCAGTTGTAGTGCGTCGTGTTAAAGGGGAACTTCTGGTTAATAGCCATTAAATTTCGTCAAACAGAACTTTTAATAAGCTAAAAAAAATGAGCCATTGCCCAAATCTGTACGTAATCCCATTTCTTCACAATTTAATTTCAAATTAGCGCTGAGGTACTTCAATGGAGAGCGCCATTTATCCAGGATTCGACTATGTTGCCATCTGGTGGATTAGTACCGATGACGCCTCGCTATAACAAGCGCAGCGAAGCACGCGTATTGTAGAGTATTGGTCTTCGGTATTGTCCTCATGTTTTAGGTCAATTGCCATTCAAATAGCGTCAATTATGCCAACTTGTATGGCGTTTGGTTGTGCCAGTAGTTCTGGCAAGTGTCCAAAAGGCATATCATTCCACAGGATTCCGTCAAATAGCGAGAAATCAAGTCGCCGGCTGATGGCTCTTTGAAGGGAGGATAACATCAAAACCTCTCAATCTTCGATGCAAACCATTGTCCGTTCGGACCATTTCTTGCCAACAGATTTAAAGGATGAATTTAGGAGCAGGTTATTAGGTATGGCTATGAAATTTATATGTTTTGGGAACTTAATTTCCCTCTGAACAGACCACGGTACCGACGAAGATAGGGCGGCTATCTAATCCTTTCTGTACTATGGTGCGTCCACTTGTATGCATTTGAATTGAAATTTATTCTTGTCAGTCGCCATGTGCATGGTTTGATGGGATGAACGGCAGTTTTCTAAAAGTGTGTGTGTGCGTCCATGAATTGATGAGGGCCTTCACTTACCTAGGCCTTTTTAACTATTTTAGTTAATGGGGTTTTAGAATTTAGGGCTGTATATGCCTAACTAGGCCTACTTCAGGCTACTTCTTTATTTACCACTTCAATAATATATTTTCAGCTGACAAATACAAACCAAAAAGGATATTATCTGAAGATGCTGTGCCCTCGGAATAGTTCCGCCTCTCTGAGCCTACCGCGACATGACGTCACGCATAACAGATGAGCCACACATAAATGGCGATGCCCATGGTGCAATAGAAAATTGGTTGTAAAAAATAAGAAAACTCCCCTTTCAAAACAATTTTTTTCACCAGGGGTACTTAAATAGAATAATACTATATATGGAACAGCTAAAATACAACCAGAAGTTCCCCTTTAAGTCATCAAAGTTGTCCTTGTTAATTTTCTTTGAAATTTTCTTTTGCTTTTCACTTGAAAATACGTATTTTTCATGTATGCCACAGTATACTAATGCAGTTAATAATGATTCTCTAAGGTCAGAGGATCTACTTTGTTTCAATAATATTCCTTTTCATCATTAATGTATATCATGCTTTTTTTCGTTAATTACTTTTTATATTGTAAAATACTCGAGGCTTCGTATGTTATATATCATTATCAATAACATATTAGTGCTTGCCTTTGTGATTTCTTTGTCTTCCATTTTTTGTCATTCCACCCAGCGTCCCATTAATAATGTCTCTTACTATAGATATCTTCCTTTTCTTGAGAATCATTTCCTTGGTGCTGAATTATCAACAGCAGGAAGTTTTTCCGGTAGAAATGGTTTCTGTTTTGAAATATCTATAAAAATAATAAGGATCCTGTAAGATATGGTACTTTATTTCAAGTCTGTTCAATCTTTTCAATCAAGATCTTGATTCATTCAATGCTTTATATGCCTTTAGAAACTGCTATGGTCCCTTATCAAGTAGTGTTCTTTTAATGACGTTATTTATGCCTCT
>NC_061107.1:142824788-142828214 GCF_015104395.2 Macrobrachium nipponense
TCTTTCTCTCCAGGTGAAGTTTATATTTATTTTCACGTTTGTTTTAAGCAAACAATGATCAGATATATATCCAACCGCTCAGTATTACATCAGTCAACTTTGCTCTTCCATCTGTTCCATGTTAATACATAATCTGGCAAACTCTTTCCCCTCTATTTTCTTTTTCCAAATGTACTTAGGAATAATCTTTGGAAACCATGTATGTCCAGCAATCCAAATCCTTTCTTAGCAATTCCACAAGACTCGATCCTTTCTCACTATTCCAGGCCCTCCACAACTACCATCTATTGGATTAACTTTCCCATGCACAATCATTGATTTCCTCCTCATTCCTCTGACTACCATTTGCGCCATTTCACCAGTCCCTGCGTCTTCTGACGCAACAAGCGCTACTGCCTCCCGCTCCTTCAGTTCTTGCCCTTCACGTTTTTTTCTCAGTTATCTACGTTTCTCTCGGCAAGCAAAAGAACCATCTTACTTTATCATTTTCTATTTTGTTCAAATCTACGCAGATTCAAAGCATTGTGACTAAATTTGATTTTATATCTGATACACTGAAATAATTGTTCGGGATAAAAGGATAAAGACTTGCCCTACACTTAATTCACTTGCTACCATTAATCAAAAACAAGCTAAAGGATGCAGCTTACCCTGGCAATTACCGGCCGATTGCAATCACAACAATCGCGTCGAAGTTACTTGAGTGGGTTCTTCTAGTGAGACATCTCCCCGTTCTACACACCACTGACCTCCCCTTTCTACACACCACTGACAACTAGTTCGGATTTAAAGCAAACCACTCAACCGATACCTGCATATACATATTGAAAGAATTGCTTAATTATTACCTATCATCAGCCTCTCCTGTTTTCCTATGTTTTGTGGACGTGAGAAAAGCATTTGACAGAGTCAACTACCAGAAGCTGCATAAAAGAGGCACACCCCTATATTTAATTGGCATTTTATATTCCTGGTTCTCCACACAGCAATTTTGTGTCAATTGGGGTAAAGTATTGTCGTACACCTTCGCCTCCCTAAACGGGCTTCGGCAACGGGGTATTCTCTCTCCATACCTGTTTAATACGTTACACATAGGTGCCTTGAACGTCAAACTGAACTCACTCCCAATCGGATGCACTGTCAATGAAACAACTTTAAACAACAACCTCTGTTATGCCGACGATATGGTTCTGATTTCCCCATCAGTGCAAGGTCTCCAACGACTCATCGACATTTGCCACCAAGATGCATTTGATATCCTAAACAACGAAACCAAGACCCAGTGCATGTCGCTGCTCCCGAAATCGCTTATGTAAATTGCAGAACCACAAATTTCTGTCGGAAATCATCGGCTGGAATTCGTGCACGAATTTCCGTATTTGGGTCACATTATCACGGACGACCTAAAAGATATGGCAGACATAGAACAAAGGTGTCGTAAACTATATCTGTCAACATGATTGCAAGAAGGTTTGCCTTCTGTCATCGAGATGTGAAACTGCTGTTCTTCCGCTCATATTGCTACAGCATCTGTGGGTGCTCCCTGTGGTCGGACTACACCAGGGAGACCTTGAGACGTATCGCTGTTGTTCACAATGACATTTTGAGACGTCTCACAAACACACCTCGCTACCACTCTGCCACACAGATGTTCACAGGAAACCTAAAAATCATTGTAAGGCGAACAATGTCCAGTCTGATCACCCGACTGCGAAACAGCAGCAATTCGCTCATGCAAAGTAACCTAAGTAGTGAGACAAGAAGATCTAAATTGTGGGGTAGATGGGAAAATGAGGCGTTTGTTCCCTAAATGACTTAATCTCTGTTTTTGCAAATTGTCATCTGCAGAATCTGTCATTATTGTTGTATTACTATGATTAATGTCACTGTTGGTATTTTCCTTTTTTCATTATTACTGTGATTATAGTCAACATAGTTTTTACATTCAATTTGTTAACTATTCTCAATCTTAGTACGGTTATGAATATTATTTTGATTACCATCTTTTATACTACCTCAGCAAACATGGATATTGCCGATTAATCTGTTTTTTTTTATCATGTTATCTTATGTATCTAGACAGTATGTTATTGTCTATTCTTTGTATATTCCATGTATATGGTCTTGAGCTGAAAATGAAAAATATTATTATTATTATTATTATTATTATTATTATTATTATTATTATTATTATTATTATTATTATAACCCCGGCTGTTTGGTGATTTTCACCCCTGGCAGAGCAAGGAGCTCAGAATCTAAGAGCAGCTTTTAGTATTGATTAAAGTGTTTTACTTAACTTCAATTTTCAGTTGCACTTTCTATCTTTTTTGTGTTCCTTGCTTTCTCCATTTCGTAATGGGGTGGCACATAATCAAGGAGGCTTCTCATCTTCCCTTTTTCAATTAGTGTGTTTTTTTTCGTTTCGAGGACTTATATCAACTAACTGATTTATTTGTTTCTTCTTTTCATGCAGCAAGAGGTTTGACTTGCACTGGAGCAAATAACATCACGGTCCCATTATACTCCAGGAAGTGTAAGTAGTTTCATTTCACTACTACTGCCACTACTACTACTATTAATACTGTTACTCCTGCTGTTATAATCGTTAGATAGATACTTCGGTGCTACTTGGCTTTGTTACCTACGCGTCGCCTACTCCGAGGTGCTAGTACTATTGATAATCATGGCGGAAGGTCCTTGGGACGCCGTGATTAGTACTAGCCCCTCGGGGACCAAAGTATTATTCATTTACACCCATTTCTGTATTGTATGGTCAGCTAATTATATTAATAAACGTTATCTTCGCGCGGCCTTCTACTTTGCATTCACATTCCTGTGTTTAGTACTAGCACATCGGAGTCGGTGACGCGTAACAAGACAAAGTAGCACGATACTTTATGTCAAAAAGAAACCCATTAGTGCTGTAGCCATGCCTACCATGCATTCAAAGATGAGAGATCCTTATAACATAAAACATATCTTCTTTGACAAGACTAAAAGAAATTTCCCCCAAAAATGCATTTTTCTTTTTTTACTGTTGAAGGTTCGACCAAGCCAAAAAAACTGACGATCACTGTGAACAGCGACGAAGCCGTCATCATCGAATTTAGAGAGAACATGACCGGGAAAGAAATGAGATGGCAAAAAGAACCAATAGATAGGGAAAAGGAAGGACAGAATTCTAGCACGACTGGTGATGGAAAACTCATCTTACCTCTAGATACGTCCAAGGAATCCGGATTCTATTCATTCACGATAAATGATGCTGTGCCATCTACAAAGCTTGACCGCTACTGTACAGTTGTGGTCATCAGGAGAGGTAAGAATTCCCGATAATCTTTGCATCTTTTCTACTTAAATGTTGTTGCAATACTTTAGCAATATCATTATTAAATATGTGCAGATTAATGTGCAGCACCAGTA
>NC_061107.1:142828714-142841214 GCF_015104395.2 Macrobrachium nipponense
CAGCACCAGTATACTGTAATCTTCTGACAAGAGGAATGCTTTATGTAAAAATCAGTGGTACATTAAGTTTAAAAAAAAAAAAAAAAAAACTATAAATTGTAAGCTAGGGCCCGACTGTTTCGTCTCCACCAGACCTTCACGAGGCAGTGTATTGCTAAGAGGTTTAGAAAGTATAGACGAAAAAATGAATTTAGACGAAAAAATGAATTACTCCAAAGAAATTCAACGAACGACGTTGAATGAAATCAATTGAACCAGCTAAAAGGTAGTTCAGCCATAACGAAGTTGTCCACAGGAATGCATTTTTAATCAACTTGGCCAATAATTTTTTTTTTGTTTTTCAGAGACATATTTAGACAGCAGCAATACGAATGAAATGAATTATACAGCAGTGGTGTGAATAATATAAAACTATAAACACACATGAAAGCAGAAGCAAAGAAGGTTATAAAAAGCCTGAAAGAATTCGGGAAACCTGTTCCACTGTGCTATGCGGCATTGCGAGAGAAATCTAAAACTGCTAAGTTATAATTCTGCTCTCTTGAGTGACAATCAAGAGAGATTATCTCGAACCTGTGTACAGCAGAAAGTTCCTCGGCACAATATCACGAAAACCATTCTGAGCCCTTGCACGCACACTGGCTGAGTTTCAGCGTTTGCTCCTCTATAATTCTGCAGTGCGACAGAGACTCGGAAGACAGGGTTGCTCAGTGACTGACGGATTCACTGGTGGTTAGGCTGCCTTCCCCGAACTAGTGACCTCCTTTGACAGGCAGTAACGACTGTTTCTTGAGCTCTAACTCGATCTTCAAGCCACTTGACAGATCTGATGCCCAGTTGAGGGGCGTAGTAATCAAGTCCCTATGGATCGTGATAGGAATCTCATAGGGTCATTCATCCTTATACGGCTTCATTTTCAAATGAATATCAAAACATGCAGCACAAAACTTAAGTATCTGTCTTCGTCATGAAGTTATATATACTATACCTACTAGTATGTTTTAGACCTTTCTGTTTTTTATTGCCTTGCCAGGAATGTCCACGCAAAGGATGGTGAGTGGCCAAAAGTCGTTGCCGAGAATTGATGTATGGGGCTTGTCATGCACAAGACGGAACTTGTGTCTGTCCTCCAGGAAGGACGGGGGATCTTTGCGAGGAAGGTGAGGGTCCAGGTGTCTCACGCTTCCTCCCTTGAGGGAGAAAATTTACAGGAACATCTCGTAAAAAAATGTCAACTTAGTGAGAGAGAGAGAGAGAGAGAGAGAGAGAGAGAGAGATTTACTAATGAAATATTTTTGCATTTTGTGGGGGGCCTGTTCTTTTTCTTGATTTGTGCTACCTGCCAAGACTCCGTGAAATAAATATTTTGTACATTCTGGATTATCAGCAGGAATGCAGTTTCAAATTTATTTTCCTTTCTGACAGAGTGTTCACCTTCAACGGAAACTCACAACTCCTGTATAGTAGGCATACAGGCCGTTAAGGATAACGTACAGGCTTGCTTGCCGTCTCCATACGGCTGCTCGTGCTTTCCAGGCCAGCAAGGCGATGACTGCGATAAAGGTGATTGACGTATTTGTTTTATTCACTCACAGTAATTTCATATTTAAGTTGTGTATATATACTATCAAATAATAGTGCCAAGTAATCACTTAAGCACGTAATTCATTTATCACACATAACCCACAGGTGAAAAATAAGAGACGGTGTGTAGGTCCTGACCGGGTTCGACTTTATTTCCAAGCAATTGACCAATGACTGATACACAGTCTTAGAAGTCACAAATATATATATATATATATAATATATATATATATATATATATATATATATATATATATATATATACACACATATGTCATTGAGTCTACCTTTATAAAAGAAAGTTACAACCGTAATATAAAAGTCAGTTAAGGTATGTATAAACTTGATCCTGTAATATCAAAATTCATTTGTAAATTGTTTAAATTTTAAGGTAGGCAGTAGTGATGTATGGAAATAAGATTATCATATTTGTAAACACAGAAAAGGGGCAGCAGTGCTAATGAGATTTCCAACCCCGCCTCCCTGACACCTGTCATATCAGTATTGTCCCTCGAGAGTATATTGTGAATTTTAGCCTACACACCGTCTCTTATTTTTCACCTGTGGACATATGTGATTATATATTGGGCATAATATATATACTATATATATTATAGTATATACATGAATGCGTGTTATGGATGCTCAGATGCATGAAACAAGGTATGAAACCTAAGATATTTTTGCTTATGTCGTTAAGACATCTTTAACCTTTAACTTGATAGATGCAGCGCACAGACGGCTAAATAAAGTATTAACAGACCGGATATGTAGGAGCTATACTCTCATTTATGATCGAGAGGAAGGTCTTCAAGGATGGATCTCTCTTGTCCCATGTGACGGCCTCTTACACCTGTGCCATGTCATTTGGACAAGACTTATGACGTTCCTTGAAATCTTGACACCTTCCCTATTCCTTTGAAATAGTTGGATGTATTTTATGCAGATGTTTAACTTCTGTTCCCGGTGTGTGCTTAATGGAACACTGGTTTTTAATTTTTATGAAAATTTCGTCAAATTTTTTTTTTTTTTGTGGGTTGTATTTTTAACTAAAGGGGGTCGATACTTTAATTTTTTTAACTTTCTCGTTCCTGGTATTTAACTAACATTTAGTGTTATGTCATTATTCAGATTTCATTTGTGTTGATAATCATGTCCACTTTCAACATCAATTTCCGTGAATTCACTTTCTTGACGTTCTTGAATTCTGTTCATTAATATCTGCTCATTCTTTTTCCAAATTAGATATTGAGATTTTGAAGTCAAATAAGTAAAGATATTAATGAAACTAGCGATGGGAAATGAATATAGATGATTTTATGTCGAATGCTAAATAAGTCCTGCATGAGAGTCCAGTCATCACAATTTATTGCAAGATGAATGTCACTCTGCACCAACAGTTATCTCGTGTTCGGTAAAGCTTTGCGTCTACTTGCGATTCAGATTTAATCTAATGTAGGCAAGTCATGGGAATAGTCAGGTCAGAGTCCATTTAATCGTAATGGAAATCTTACTCTTCTAAGAGCTGTTCCTCCAATACGAAGTCTTATGGCTATGATTGCGTGAAAGTAAAACAGAACTTCTTCACATTTCAGATTGTGATGAAAATCACTGGGGCGTGAACTGCTTACAGACATGTAACCATTGTGAAAGTAACAAGTGCAACCATGAAACAGGAGCCTGTGTCCGTGATGTGAAACACTGCGCTAAACGTAAGCTTAATTTTAGTTTTGACCTTATTCCCCTGCAAGAAAAAGGTTGAATGCAATTTTAGATGAATTTTATGTATTTTGGATCACCTGAAAGAGGCTTACTGAGAAATACAGAGAATTTCTATGAGGGAATTACTCAGATTCCAACAATTTCAACACAGGCTGTCTAAGTTTTTAGGGTTGTCTTCAGAGAATGGAGCAAATAAGAATCTATCATTAGTTAAAACTTCTTTCAATTTAAGAATAACAGGCCTCAGTGTTGTGGTTGGTAGAGGGTCTTTGCCTGTCACCTCGGTGGCCGCGAGTTTGATCCTCGGCATTCCACTGGTTCCATGCAACGTGAAAACACCATAAAAAAAAAAACAGGCTTGTGAGGAAAAATCATCATTATTTTCATGAAATATGACCTGCTAAGTCGCTGGTAGTGAAGAGAACTGAATAAACTATGCTGTACCATAATGTGATTTTCGCTTATGACATCGAGTGTTGCAAGGTATAAGAAGACTTGGTGGGGAATTACTGATCCCCTGAGAGACATTGTGCATAACAGCGACTTTGTTTAATTCAGTGAGAGCCCAATAGTTGCGCTTTTCTGTTCCAGTAGGAGGGATGAACTAAACCAATTGTTTTCTCTTTATGGTCACTGATTTGGAATACCTGCACTTGGCATAAGTTTTGTAGGCAGTCAGAATAGATGTTAACACAGTCTCATGTCAACACTAACATCTGAGCATTCACAGATCTTTTGATAGAAGTTGAACTTTTGAGCATTCACAGATCTTTTGATAGAAGTTGAACCTTCCTGTAGGAATATTCTTTATATATGTTTCCTCACTTTCAGTTTCGTTCCCTTGGTTTTAGTGAATCCTACGTACAATATGTCGTATCATTTTGACAAGAAAACAGTCGACCTTCATAGATCAGAAAGAGAAAGTGCAGTAGGGATGATTTGGTTAATGCTGTGGCAGATTATGAGCTGAAACCCTATGAAAGGTTTAAATCACATTGTCTCGGCCTATCTTCACAATCGATTGTTTTTTCTTTTCATTTTTCTTTTACGTAAAACCCAAATCATTCCTTGTCTTTCAGCATCCAAAGGGTACCTCCGCTTTCGAGAGCTACCATTAGTTGACCCTGACGAAGACCGTGTACTAGTGTCTTTTAATGGAATTTTTGATGGTGAAGAGCCTGAGTCGGACGACGTAAAGTATCAAGTGATTGTTTGGGTAAGTCATACATAGAACTCAAGGGCTTGCCGGGTTTTCTTTAGATGAACCTCCTGTGTATTCTTGCACTAGTTTGTGATCCAGTAGGAATTCGTGTGTGATTTGCACTCTTTGATGAATCAGTTTATTATAGATGGCAAGAAATCCACTGGACTGCTACATGTGTTACTTGATAACAATTTACAAAGTCTATTTGCATTATGAATAATAATATTTAGTACTGATAATAATAATAATGGAATTAAAATATGTATAGTGTATAATATAGAAACTCTAATTAAAAACTGATAAATTCAACATGTATTTCAGTGGATTTAGTGAAAATGCTTCTCGCTAGTGCAAGATTTGAGTATTGTCTGAGAAATCTATTTAATTACCTTTTTTGCCACAATCATTTGATCAAATTGCAAAGCTTTAAGAATGTCATCCTAGGAAACGATTCCTTTGAAAGAAATTGGAAACTTCTGAATAAAAGAGCATTCCTGCTGTCCCTAACGTATCGCGCATTTGCAATGCAGTCGAAAGTGCTTTGAAAATTAATGCTTACTGAGGCGGTTACCTTTCTTTTCTTGAATAAAAGATATCTAGGAATATCCAACACGGTGGCGGGTATGTACAAGACTCTTCGTTTTTTGACCTCGGTAAACTGAAATCCAGTTTCGTTAACACCCGGTCATTTGACGTCTAAAATAAAGAGCCTATTGACGAAGAATATTTTTTAAAATGGCTTAGGACAATTACCTTATTTAGCAAATGGAAATTACATGATTTGATTTTTTGTAAGTTGAAGGCAAAGTGTACATTTTTTCTCAAGACCATAAGTAACAGTTTATAAAATCGTCTCGTACCATTCAGAGTACCCGTCATGGAAAGAAACTGTTGGATGACTTAGACTTTAAGTGTGAAAGGCAGAAAACAAACGCTCATTGGTCAGAAATTTATTGGAAGTGTGACGTGAAGAGTGCGATACTACAGTAACAGGCCTGCTTTGCAGCTCCTCACTTCACACTTCCAAAAAAGTTTGATCGGTCAGCGATTGTTTTTTGCCTTTCGTAAATGTAATTCAAGTCATCTAAGAGTTTCCTTCCTCCGCTGGTGATTTCTCTGAATGGTACGAGGCATGAATATAAAAAATGTCTTTATACTCCCAGGAGGTCGGATGCCACTGCTTAATGTTGCTTTTATAGTACTTGAATAAAAGAAAATATATAAACTAAGCCTTCAACTTAAGAAACAAACTTCTGTCATTTCCATTACCTAAATACGGTCATTTTTAAAAAATATGCTTCCTAAATAGGCTAATTGTTTATTTTAGATGTCAAATTACTGAGTGTGAACGAAACCGGATTTCAGGTTACCGGGAGTCAAAATGCATTTAGTGAAATTGACCGGGTCAAAGATCTGGAATTCAAAAAAAAAAAAAAAAGTTTTTTCTAGAACCATCTAAAAATACAGAGTATTCCGAGTAAGGGATTTTTGGCTATTATTGACTGTCATTGAATGGCTGCAAGATTGTGAGCTATATTTTCACTTTTAATTAATTTTCGAACTTTTTTTTTCCGTCTTCCCCATCGAGGAATTCAGTGACTTGGTACGGTTTTTCATTGAAGTGAAAATAAGTAACTACCTACATAAAGGTGCCATTATAATGCATTTGGGTTGAATAAAATGTTTACTCAAAAGCAGTCACTGTAATCTGAAGTTTTAATGCATATTTCTTGAAAGATGTTTATATTTTTCATATATCTATATCCTTAACCTTAACTGTGAAACGGAGGCATTAATCATAAGAATGGGGTTTCGATTCAAACAAATATTTGAAGAAGTGTAGCTTAGACCCTCAGAAAGTTGAGACTACCAAATCTTTATTCATCAAGTCACACGGATGATACTTGGACTAGTAGTAAGTCAAGCTTTTCAGTTTACAATCTGCTAGATGGAAACATTTAGATTTAGTTTTTCTACGAGATATACGTGGCTTAACAATAATTTTTAGTTAACTTATAAAAAATGCAGATTGTCTCCAACTTTCACATAAAGGATTAATATTGCTATGTAATGAATTTGTATGTCATAAGAAATAAAGAAAAATAAAAGGTCCTAGACGAGCCATGAACCTCCATGAAAAAAAAAAAAAAAAAAAAAAAAAAAACCCACGAATCTTCCCCAGTTTAAGTACCTCTGGGAGGAAGTGAGTAGTGGAATCCCAGTTTACCTCGAAGACCCTTCCCAATCTTAATTCTGCGTGCCAGGGTGAGGTGGGGAGTAGACTGACTCATAAGAATGCTACGAGGCTAAAATCCTCTGCCAGTAAGTGAGTATTTTGAATAAGGTCTCTAACCCCAGGCCCCTTTACATTCTAATCTGGGATCTGCTACATTAGTTTAACCTACAGAAACCTATTTCACTCTTCTTTGTAAGGAGCACACGTAGAGAGTAGAACGTGTCCTTAACGTTTCGTTCTCCCACGGGAAGTGGACCAGGGTCTATCTTGCTACTACTAAAGAGAGAGAGAGAGAGAGAGAGAGAATTTATAAAAACGTCTAAACATATTAGGGTCAGTACCAATGTTTAATCATCTACATCCGGTACAATCATTTCTTTCACTGTAACAAACGAATAAACAATGTTTCAGTTCTTTTAATATCTCACGTCATTAATGGAAGAAAGGAAATATTATTATTATTATTATTATTATTATTATATTATTATTATTATTATTATTATTATTATTATTATTATATTATTAGTACTCCCCTTTAAGACAAACTCCCATCAAAACGTTCGCAGTACAGGAAACTTGTGTTTGGAATGGCGTTTTTCGAATCTTTCAAAGCTTTCCTTCTTTCTTCCACTGGATGTTTCGCAAAACCAAAACGATGTTCATGGCAAATGAGAGCAGAAGTACTCATGACAAATTCTACTGAGTATTTGCTATGCTTTAATGATATGCTGCGTTTCGCCTTGGTAGACACGTCACGCAGTCGGGATTCTAGACGATTAGCACGAGTGGACCAGCCAAAGCCCAGGAAGCTAACCCACAATCATTTGGGATTGTCGTGTTTTCCTATAACAGTGTTAGGCAATGAAAATAATTCGGTATTTTACATAGATATGTGTAAGACACTTTAACAGACATTATTTCTATTATAATTTTAAACCTGGATATAATGTCAGATTCCTATGATTTCTCTCCTATTCATCAGGGTTATTCTATTTAATTTTTCAAGTGATGTGGCCTGAAGGTTGCATCCCGCACTCTGCCTATAGGCCTTTTCCTCATTTGTCTAAACACCCGAACGTTTATATTAAAGGATCCTTCTATGAACATATACTAAAAGGCCAGCATCTATGACTTAGCAATTGTACCTAATTAACAAAACAAGACAGAAATCGGAAGAAGGTGTAACAATATTTCTAGGTTTAAAATTGAACTTATACAGGGACCTCTCAATGCTCCAGGATGGTATTGGGTCAGCCTACTGGCCTCCTTTGGCCCACACTGCCTAACCGTGACCTGGGGCATCGACTGCCTCGGTAACATATCAGTTAATGACCTGGTGTTGCAAGCATTGCTATTGGTCTTCTCGAAGATGCCTTGATGAGCTTATCACGGCAAAGCAAAATGATTACTTGGAAATGATGAATAAAGAACAAGATCTTGTCCTCAGTACATCTGTTATTCTTGTTGAACCACTGGAAGCTCTTGGGCAACAATCCCGTGGAAGAAAGAAGGAAATTTTGAAGAACTGTAATAAAGTAACTTAAATGATAAATTGAGAATTTATTCCAGTCACCATTAATAATATAATTGCATTTATTATTAGACACTGATATTTCCTAAGTACCAGGAAACTTGCAGATTAATAGAGCTTTTTAATGTTTCCGGCCTTGATAGTCTTTTGTCAGCCTCTGTAACATATAATTGTTAAGAGAAGAATTCAAATCTGTGTTCACGCTCACCTGATAACAATCTTTTATATTAGGAGAAGGACCAAGATATGAGCAATCCCACGAACTTAAAAGATACCGATACGATTGAAAGTCCTGTCAAAATAGACAACCTGAACCCTGCCACCGACTACTTCGCTGCCGTTTTGGTGAAGTTTACTCCAAGAGGATCAGACACTCCCTGCCTGATTGACGGCACACTCAGAGGAGAAAGGATTCAGAAGACGCCGTTTACTACCAAATGTCCCGAAGGTAGGAAAATATTTGCATGTGTATTAACCGTGTTGTCTATATCCTAAAGAAAAAACTCAAAATTGAAGTGTTCATTAGGAAAACTAGGTATACAAAGTCCTGATTCACATATTAATTTCAGCTTCGATTCCGGATCTTTAGGTCTATCTTGAAAAACAATTTTTTGTTCAGATATTGAGAGAATAAATACGTCTAAATCTTAAAATTTGTTGTTCGGTAATGTACAGCAGTACTTGAGTCTTTGTTTTCATTCAGTGAAATCTTTTTTCTGCATCTTAAATTGTAAAGTAGATTATGATGAACAATTGCCGCATTAATTATTCAATTGGAACAAGGAGTTTTTTTACCTCAATATTTAAGCAAAGAATTTGTATTATTAATATTTTGAGCTTTAAATTTTCGGAAACAATTATTTCTGTATTTGGTTATCCGGTTAGATATGCTCGAGGAATATCTCCGTCTTGTTTATTTTATAAAAAACAAGAAGAAGCTCTTGAAACTATTTTGAGACCCACAGAATTCAAACCATGAAGGAAAGAAACCATTTCATTGACTTACTCCGTTCGGACGCCACAGGTAGTTGCCCTTAGCCGATGAGGCCACCATGGCTTATTAATCTGTCTGGCCCTTCAAACTCCTGTCGCGGTTTTTTGTCATCCTCCAGAATGTATGACAGATATGGTGGATTAGATCTGAATAATTTCATAAATGTTTATCATTTCCTTCAGGCGTAACTGACCAAGGTCCAAGTGGTGTTAAATGTAATCAATTAAGCTCTCTCATTATGACGAGAAGTAACATAAAAAACACCACTCTTCTTCGTAGTTCTCTGTCATGAGTTTAAGCATATTGGAAAATGTTGTATATCCTAAATACACCAATAAGCTAAGAATGACCTTAGATTTTTATGTTAGTTTGGTTCAAAAAGTTATAGTTTGACAGTATCAGTGATACTTACAGCATTGTTGCATCTCGTGTCTAGAAGGATATCTTTTTTATTGCAAATTTCTTGAAAAATCTAAGAAATCAGATGCTCAAAGTATCAATGAATTTCTTTGAAAAATGATCATAATGTTGTAAGGTAAGACTTTATAATAATTACAAATTAAGTTTAAAAAACAATTTATTGATCTATGAACCACCCGGAATATTTTTTTGATTTTTCAGTATATTTTACTTTATTTCACAAAACCAGTCATTAGTAGATGCAAGGCTTGACATTCACAGCAAAAAAACTAATTTCATTCTTAGTCTCTTGAAATATTTACGATATAACAACATTATCCAAAGTGCATAACTCATCAAGATAGGACCACGAGGAAGAGTGTTTTGTAATGTATTGATGTTAAGTTCATCAATAAACGACAAAATTACCAAATATACGACACATTTCCTAGAATACTATAGTGTTTAATTTTAGTTTCTGCATTTTTATATATATTTCAGGCATGTTCCTTATTCACAGTTGCTACTAGTCTAGGTAGCCTTTAGCACACAAAGCGCAACCACACAACTCATACATACATACATACATACAAACACTACTTACATGTGCATGTATATATACTGATATATTAGCTACTACCAAAGGAAAATGACTGGAAGAAGGTCAGGACCAAGCGATTTTCTCCCGACGATCCCCTGTTTTTTTTTTTTTTTTTTTTATAAACAGGAGAAAGTGCTTGGTACTGACCCACTGCTTGTCATTTTCCTCTGGTATTCACTAATATAATATATCTTATATATATATATATATATATATATATATATATATATATATATATATATATACGCATATATGCATATATGGCATATATATATATATATATATATATATATATATATATATATATATATAAGTCATATCACATTTCCGTGATTCATATACATATATCGAGCTACAATGTCCTTTAATATCTAATTCGCTCTACCTCGGAATTAATATATTTCATATATGCTTACCGAAGGGGAATTTTTTTCTCGATAATAGACTTGCCTGGACCAGGGCGCGAACCCGTGGTTCCTGGATTTGAAGGATCCACGGGTTTGCGGCCTGGTCCAGGCAAGTCTATTATCAAGAAAAAAAAATTCCCCTTTTCGGTTAAGCATATATGAAATATATCAATTCCGAGGTAGAGCGAATTAGATATTAAAGGACATTGTAGCTCGATATATAAATAAATATATATATATATATATATATATATATATATATATATATATATATATATATATATATGTGTGTGTCGTGTGTGTGTGTGTGTGTGTGCGTGTGCGTTTGCGGCCGTGCATGTATCTATATGCTTTTAAGTCAGAATAGTGCCAGAGCACTTGACTTTGCTTCTGTCCTGTGGCCAGTAACATTCAAGCTTTACATTTTGTGGGATCCAGTAAAAGTAATGGTATCCTCGCTGCTCTGCATGTTGTGAATGTCTGGAGATTATTTTGCTGATAGGTTGGTAGGTATGTGATTGATTTTGTAACTTCCTAGGCTAAGACAGACTCCCTGTCCACACCATCTGAAGTCATGGTTGATAATGCAATTGTGCAATCACATGACGCCCTAAAAATACGTCATACTATGTCTTTCAAATAGAGTTATAAGATATAGTGATGTTATTTGGCGAGTTGCCAGCTAGTTTACAATAAATGAAAGTCATCGAAGACACTTGATAATATTGTGAACATTACACCAATTATGATCTGAAGCAGAAAAGCTGACGCCATCCTTCACGCAGATGTAGTGAGGCTAAAGATAAGAACTAGATTCTAAATCCAGCTGTGATTTACTACTGGATAACTTGATTAGAAAAACTAAAAAGAGTCGAAGATAACGCCAATTATTATGTGCACAGTGCACAAGCACTCCTCTTGAGAACGTTCTCCAGATCCCTCATAAGACTGACAGAATATAATTTCCTTTTAAGGGAGAATGATTGCTGCAAGGAAGATTACCTTACATGATGTGCCTGCTTGACTCTTTCGTTGTCAATCCCAGCGAGAACGGCAGCATAATGACTGGAAAATCAGCAAGAACGAGGTTCATGAACAATGATACAGAACCTGTGCAAGGCGGCTTTAGACGTACTCAAATGACCATCAGTAGCCACTCTCTTTTTTAAACCATCTGAAAATAAAACCTTTTGATCATGACCGGAATTCTGTCCTTGTTCCTTGCTGTAAAAGTTATCCTATTGTTCTTGTAGAAGCATCTATCAGTCATAAGGGGCCCAGAGCGTTTAAAAAAGAACAAACACTTTGACTCGGGCTGTGCGAACCTGGAGACTGAATGGCTGGACGAAATTACTCTGCTGTTTCAGTTTCAAGGAATGTGTTCCTACATGTGAGAAACTCCTTATCACAAAGACCTTAAAAACATTTCGCTTAAGAGATAATACTGGAAGATTAGAATTTGTTGCAAAATTCAAGCCTGACAAGTGAAAAGACAGATTAAAGTAATAAATTTCTTTGTGAAATTAAAACAAAATTCCTCTCCAAGAGGCCTTAGCATTATCAATTTTCATTTTATGCATCACACGAATGACCTTGACCAGTAGCTGATAATATATAGATTAGTGTGAACTTTTGATTGCCTATCTGTGCACTTCGTTTATTGCAGTATTTTCCTTTGTTTTCAGGTGGGAAAATTAATATCACTGTCAAAGGGATATCAGATGACGGGTTTAACATCTCCTGGGTCGTGAGTAAAAGAGGTTTCGTTGCATTGCGTTCATGGTGACTACATAAATTTAAACAGAATTTAAATTTCACAAAG
>NC_061107.1:142848714-142851214 GCF_015104395.2 Macrobrachium nipponense
TACCGGCTATTTTTTTCCAGTAAATAGGTAGATAGCCAATAAATGAAAATTGCACGACATTGGATATAGCAGTTATCAAATCAAGCTTGTCTACTATGTTTTTTAAAATTACCATCTATTCCCTACATCTTGTCAATCTGATTGTGACCTATAAAGCAGACTTCAATTTCTTATGAAAGTTATTTTGGGAGTTAGACTAATAATCGAAGTGTTTTTGTATTTATTAGTATATTTTGTTGGTTTGTTCATTATGACAATTATCAGTGGAGACGTTCAGAGTTCATAAAGGTGCGCTGCTTTGCTTGTATTTAAATTTGTTTGTCATTGTTGCCAGAGTATAGCCTTTGTTACGTATAAGCCAATCATCCATTCGAGAAAGAGGAAAAAGAAAATGCTGTCATAAGTTACGTAACGAGTGCGTTCGAAACCTTTTCTCTGAGTAAGTTGGCCCGTCTTCAAAAAAAGTCACTTTTACATTGTAAGTACCAAATTTATTCAACCTACGTAATGCAGAATACAGTCAAAATTTATGTGTAGATATAATGTGTATTCTGAATAAGCGTTATATTTATGAAATGCATAGATAAAAAGTTATTGCGAAAAAACCGTGTTACAGAGGCCCTGAATCTCATAGTAAGTGATTTTCTTTAATTTATTAGCTAAATCTAGAGAATTATATAAGTGAGACTTTGAAATAGTTCCAAGTAATGGGGATAAGAGCTTGGTGATATATTCCGATAAGTTTATATAATATTGAGCCATCAGTACTGATAATAGGCCTCATAGGATAATTTTCATTGTGCGTTTTAACTAATCCGTACAAGTAAGGTAGCGAAGGAAATTTTGACTGACAATTGACCTAGTACTCCTTTTTGTCTTTAAAGATTTTTTTTTTAGATTTTGTAAGTCGTATCATCATCAAGTAAGACTTGCATACGTGATATGTAGTCAGCTTTATCTGAAATTACTAGACTATTTGACTTATCAGCTTTTTTGATGTGGATTGTATTGTCTTTTTTAAGATCGGTGAAACTTTGCTTATAGCGAGCAGGGAAGTTACTTTCATGACTAACATTGGCAGCTCCATAAATAATGCCTTTAACTATGTCAATATGATTTTGAGGAAAAACAATATTTTTCTAATTTACTTAGGGCTGACGCAATCATTAAAGCAGAATGTCTATTCGATATAAAGAAAGATAAACCATATCCAACGGCACTCACAACATTTTCACTTATTTGCTCACTTGATAAGTTTACAACACAATCATGAGGTGCACTATGAGTCCAATCACTGCTATCAGTAAGAGTTTTATGTTGTCTTTCGAGTTTCCTTTTTAGGGCATCTGTAGTCCTACAAAGTTTTCGTAAATTTCTTCCCTCAGCAAGTCCTTCCAATCGGCCAGGATGGAATGATTGAATGAGATCCAGGTTTTTTCTCATTCCTTTAACTTTTCTTTCTCTTCTTGCTTGGCGCCTGCTATGTGGTGTTTCAACATCATGGCACAGAATTCATTGCATGGCTGATGGTCACATCTTCTTAAACAGCATGGTAGTAAGGGTTTTGGGAGCACTTGTGCAGACAGACACTTCTTCAGGAACTTTACTTGCACTTGTACGGATCAGTCAGAATGTACAAAGCGAATAATCCTATGTGGCTTTTTATCAGTACTGTTGCCTCAATATTATATAAACTTATCGAAATATATAACCAAGCTCTAGTCCCCGTTACTTAGAACTATCTCAGATTCTCACCTATATACTTCTTTTCATTTAATTGATAAATTAGAAAAGAAAATTTTTTGCCCCACTGAAAGATTCGTTAGTTTTGATGTTCGTTCTCTCTTTACCAAAGACCCTATAGATTCTATTTCAGAGAATCTTAGTAACGAACTAACTCAGCATGAATTACCTCTACCTGTAGGTCTTATTATTTCACTCACTAGGTTGTGCATTTGTGAATGTAAGTTTATATTTAGTGGTGAATGTTATCGACAGATATTTAGTATAGCAATGGGTAACCCTTTATTACCGTATATGGAATTCTTTGAAAAATGCTCTTTACCTAATATCATTTCTATTCATTTAATGTGGTATAAATATGTTGATATTATTTTAGCTGTTTTGCCTGCTGGTATTGATGCAAATGATTTACTCTCTAAATTAAATAACGTGGTACCATCGATTAAGATAACTTTAGAATTGGAAAAAGACAATTGCCTCCCTTTCTTAGATGTTTTAATACATAGAGAACCATTTCAAACTAAATTCAGTATTTATAGGAAACCAACCAACAAATTAACTTACGTCCATTGTTATTCAGGCCACTATCTTAATAGCAAAGTATAAATGTTTTCGTCTTATGATTTTACGGGCATTGTACCTTGTCAGTCCCCAATATTTGGATCAAGAAATTGAATACATAACAAAAATAGGGACTGATTTATGTTATCCTTCACATATATTAGTTATTTGCTATAATAAAGCCTACAAAAAGTTT
>NC_061107.1:142856214-142861359 GCF_015104395.2 Macrobrachium nipponense
TCGTGCTCACAACTTGAAGAATTAGCCTCAGATAATATTTTCAAGCCACCTATGCACATAGATAAATTTTGTCATTTGATTAACATTTGCGTTGAATCTACAATCTTTGAGTTTAATGGTTCGTTCTATCAACAAAAATCCGGGGTCTCGATGGGCTCACCTCTCTCCCCTATATTGGCTAACTTATGTATGGAATTTTCGAAAAGGTTTACGTTGACACTCTACCGGAAGACATCAAGCCTGAAATTTGGGTTAGGTATGTAGAGATGTTTTTATTGTTTATAGACACGGCGAGGAAGCCTTTCATAGGTTTTTAGAGTTGCTAAATGGTTTTTTGCCCTCTATTAAATTACAGTGGAAAAGGAAATGGAAAATAGGCTTCCCTTTCTAGATATGGTAGTTCATAGAGACACAGTGAGTAGTGACTTTAAATTCAGCGTGTATAGGAAGAACACCCACACAAACACCTATATTCATTACTTTTCATATCATGAACCGAAAGTAAAGCACAACGTTTTAACCAATTTGTTTTTTGTTCGAGCATACCGGATATGTATCCCCAGTTCATTGACGCCGAAATAAATTTTCTTGGTAGATAGTTTTACTAAACTGTGTTACCCAAAGTTTTTTATACTACAGTCTCTATCTAAAGCTAGATCGATGTTTTACACGCCCCTCATGATATAACTGAAAAGGCAGATTTTAAGGCATCTCTTGCTCTTCCTTATAATAGAGAACTTAATAATTTTCTAGACAGCTTAAAAAAGAAAAAAGACGGCTTCACGTAGTTTTCCAGTACAACAGTACAATCAAGAAGAAACTCATTAAAAAAAAAAGAAATAACCCGGGTAATAGAGATAATGTAGGAGTATATGTAATACCATTGTAGTGATTGCAATGGGAGAAAGTCGGGGACGTTCCATGATAAGAGAAGGGAAGAACACGTTGCTGCTTGCAGAAGGGGAAGTTCATACAGTGCAATTGCGCAACATACATGGGAGAAAAACCACGCAATAAATTTTGAAAGGTACAAGGTTGTTTTTTGCATGTAACGACCGGACTTTGAGACGAGTAGTAGAAGGGGGCGTTAATTTCACTAAATGAGACCATTTGCAGGAAATACTGGCATTACAGAAAATATACAGCTATTTGTGAGGAGTATGTAGGAAAGGGAAAATTTCAAACTTTAGAAATATATGTGCCAATAACGATGCTGCTTCCTCTCCTGTTTACTCCACTCAGGTCATTTCTCCATCAAACCGCCCAACCACCATAGAACAAGCAGTTTTGACAATAGAAACATTCCCCCACGAAGATCAAGACGAATTCTGGAAAGAACGAGGGCTCAACCGCCTGATCATTCATAATTTGAACTAGCTTGTTACCTAACCGTTGTTTTTTCAAATGTTTTGTGCTCTTACTTGTCAGTTCCTTGAGGTTACATATCACACTTTAGTGAACAAGACCACAGTTGATGGTCGAAAGCTTTAATCCTTTACAAGATATTTATATTTTTAAACTACAAGAGAAATTTACTTCATTGGTGGATTGTATCCCCATATATCTATATATATATATATATATATATATATATATATATATATATATATATATATATATATATATATATATATATAAATATATGTCTACTGGGACCGCAACGCAGATTGTTGACAAACGTACAGGTCGTGTCAAGAGTCAGATACATCGAGGAGTCTATAGTTAAGCAGAAAGACAACTTAAATCTGTCACAAGGTCGTGGGAAACTAGATTAGACCTAGAAACTAGTAAATAAATTGGATTTTATTGTATAGAAGATTGCATTACCCTTTGGCCAGGCCCAAACAGCACATACTCTTCTTTCATTTAGAAACTACTTGTGCAAATAGTCCCCCCTTGTACTAACAAAACCATTATTTATCGTAAAGGGCTGGAGATACCACCCGAAATGAAACACTTCTCCGTTTATCCCTTTTGTTTATTTGTAAAGACATTCTTTTCTTTCCGCACACACACACACACACACACACACACACACACACACACACACATATATATATATATATATATATATATATATATATATATATATATAAAAAGTCTATCACATTACCGTGATTCATATATATATATCGAACTACAAATGTCCTTTAATATCTAATCGCTCTACCTCGGAATTAATATATTTTTTCATATATGCTTACGAGGGGGAATTTATTAAGCGATAATAGAATTGCCGATCGACAGGCGCGAACCACGACCTCCCAATTCTATGACTTGGGAGGTCGCTGGTTCGCGCCTGTCGATCGGCAATTCTATTATCGCTTAATAAATTCCCCCTCGGTTAAGCATATATGAAAAAATATATTAATTCCGAGGTAGAGCGAATTAGATATTAAAGGACATTTGTAGTTCGATATATATATATATATATATATATATATATATATATATATATATATATATAATATTATATATCTATATATATATATATATATCTATATATATATATATATATATATATATATATATATATATATATATATATCGAACTACAAAGTGTCCTTTAATATCTAATTCGCTCTACCTAGGAATTAATATATTTTCATATATGTTGAACCGAGGGGGAATTTATTAAGCGATAATAGAATTGGCGATCGACAGGCGCAAACCAGCGACCTCTCAATTCCAGGACTGGCAGTGAAGCCTTAAACCAGACCCCGACACCGCAAGAGATATAAGTTCATGCCGCCTCCCACCTGAAATACCTTTCGCGCGCAGGTATTTTTTGTTTTGGAGACTGCATCAACCCATCTCGTTCTCGGTGGCGTGGTAGTGCTTTTGCCCGCACGTAGTCATTATATAAGTCTATCACATTACCTTGATTCATATACATATATCAACTATAAATGTCCTTTAATATCTAATTCACTCCACCTCGGTATTAATATATTTTCATATATGTTTAACCGAGTGGGAATTTATTAAGCGATAATAGAATTGGCGATCGACAGGCGCGAACCAATGACCTCTCAATTCCAGGACTGGCAGTGAAGCCTTAAACCACCCCGACACTGCAAGAGATATAAGTTCATGCCGCCTCCCACCTGAAATACCTTTTGCGCGCAGGATATTTTTTGTTTTGGAGACAGCATCAACCCATTTCGTTCTCGGTGGCGTGGTAGTGCTTTTGCCCGCACGTAGTCATTATATAAGTCTATCACATTACCGTGATTCATATGCATATATCGAACTACAAATGTCCTTTAATATCTAATTCGCTCTACCTCGGAATTAATATGTTTTCATATATGTTTAGCTGAGGGGGGAATTTATTAAGCGATAATAGAATTGGCGATCGACAGGCGCGAACCAGCGACCTCTCAATTCCAGGACTGGCAGTGAAGCCTTAAACCACCCCGACACCGCAAGAGATATAAGTTCTTGCTGCCTCCCACCTGAAATACCTTTCGCGCGCAGGTATCGGGGTGGTTTAAGGTTTCACTGCCAGTCCTGGAATTGCGAGGTCGCTGGTTCGCGCCTGTCGATCGCCAATTCTATTATCGCCTAATATATTCCCCCTCGGTTAAACATATATGAAAATATATTAATTCCGAGGTATGCGAATTAGATATTAAAGGACATTTGTAGTTCGATATATGTATATGAATCACGGTAATGTGATAGACTTATATAATGACTACGTGCGGCAAAAGCACTACCACGCCACCGAGAACGAGTATGGGTTGATGCAGTCTCCAAAACAAAAAATACCTGCGCGCGAAAGGTATTTCAGGTGGGAGGCGGCATGAACTTATATCTCTTGCGGTGTCGGGGTGGTTTAAGGCTTCACTGCCAGTCCTGGAATTGAGAGGTCGCTGGTTAGCGCCTGTCGATCGCCAATTCTATTATCGCTTAATAAATTCCCCCTCTGTTAAACATATATGAAAATATATTAATTCCGAGGTAGAGTGAATTAATATAAAGGACATTTGTAGTTCGATATATGTATAACGAATCACGGTGATGTGATAGACAATCATATATATATATATATATATATATATATATATATATATATATATATATATATATTATATATTATATATACATATATATATATAGTAGTAGTAGCCGGTTTTACACAGACTACAGTGGGGACTTTTGATCCGCGTGGCGGATAGCTGTGTGTTATGACGTTCTCTCTCTCTCCGTCTCTTTCTCTCTCGATTGAACTAGGAAGATATTCTCTGAACTCTATATTCATATGTCTCAAGTTGGTTGGAGGTTAAGTCGTGGAAACACGGAGTTAGCAAAGTAGACTTATATTCTCAAAAGTTACATCTTGAGATAGCTTTGCAGAGAAGGCTTGAATGTCTATGCGAGACGATAGGAGATGAGGAAGTGAGTGTTACAAATTGATATACCAATCCATAGGCGAGCAAACCTAACAAAATATACATGTATACAAACGAACATAACTTATCTAGGCTACGACACATCATCTCATAAGAACTGAAGTAGGTTTCCCACGGAATCGGATTGTTGATGTGTGTCTCATTTTATGCCTAGCTAAGGGTCACACGCATCCTGGGCTGTGGTTTCTGGCAGATTTTCTTGTATAACCCCTGACATGATTACGTTGTGACGTTCTCTTTTTAAGTAATGTTCTCACATTACTTTTATCATGTAATTATTCATTACATATATATGTATATATATATATATATATATATATATATATATATTATATATATATATTATATATATAGTATATATATATATATATATATATATATATATATATATATATATATATATAGATCTATATATATATATATATATATATATATATATATATATATATATATATATATATATATATATATATGTATTATATATATATATATGTATATATATATATATATAGATATATATATATATATATATAATATATATATATATATATATATATATATATATATATATATATATATATATATATATATATATATATATATATATGTATGTATGTACATTACTTCAGGAAAACCGAAGACACGTGATGAGATAAGGGATTTATTCGTTAAGAAACGTTTCCCACAGGAACTTTGTGCATCATCAGTCTGTTAGAATAAATGTACA
>NC_061107.1:142866859-142879359 GCF_015104395.2 Macrobrachium nipponense
TTAAATGAAAAGAAGTATATAGGTGAGAATCTGAGATAGTTCTAAGTAACGGTGACTAGAGCTTGGTTATATATTTCGATAAGTTTATATAATATTGAGGCAACAGTACTGATAAAAAGCCACATAGGATTATTCGCTTTGTACATTCTGACTGATCCGTACAAGTGCAAGTAAAGTTCCTGAAGAAGTGTCTGTCTGCACAAGTGCTCCCAAAACCCTTACTACCATGCTGTTTAAGAAGATGTGACCATCAGCCATGCAATGAATTCTGTGCCATGATGTTGAAACACCACATAGCAGGCGCCAAGCAAGAAGAGAAAGAAAAGTTAAAGGAATGAGAAAAAACCAGGATCTCATTCAATCATTCCATCCTGGCCGATTGGAAGGACTTGCTGAGGGAAGAAATTTACGAAAACTTTGTAGGACTACAGATGCCCTAAAAAGGATACTCGAAAGACAACATAAAACTCTTACTGATAGCAGTGATTGGACTCATAGTGCACCTCATGATTGTGTTGTAAACTTATCAAGTGAACAAATAAGTGAAAATGTTGTGAGTGCCGTTGGATATGGTTTATCTTTCTTTATATCGAATAGACATTCTGCTTTAATGATTGCGTCAGCCCTAAGTAAATTAGAAAAATATTGTTTTTCCTCAAAATCATATTGACATAGTTAAAGGCATTATTTATGGAGCTGCCAATGTTAGTCATGAAAGTAACTTCCCTGCTCGCTATAAGCAAAGTTTCACCGATCTTAAAAAAGACAATACAATCCACATCAAAAAAGCTGATAAGTCAAATAGTCTAGTAATTTCAGATAAAGCTGACTACATATCACGTATGGAAGTCTTACTTGATGATGATACGACTTACAAAAACCCAACAAAAAAATCTTTAAAGACAAAAAAGGAGTACTAGGTCAATTGTCAGTCAAATTTCCTTCGCTACCTTACTTGTACGGATTAGTTAAAACGCACAATGAAAATTATCCTATGAGCCCTATTATCAGTACTGATGGCTCAATATTATATAAACTTATCGGAATATATCACCAAGCTCTTGTCCCCATTACTTGGAACTATTTCAGAGTCTCACTTATATAATTCTCTAGATTTAGCTGATAAATTAAAGAAAATCACTTACTATGAGATTCAGGGCCTCTGTAACACGGTTTTTTCGCAATAACTTTTTATATATGCATTTCATAAATATAACGCTTATTCAGAATACACATTATATCTACACATAAATTTTGACTGTATTCTGCATTACGTAGGTTGAATAAATTTGGTACTTACAATGTAAAAGTGACTTTTTTTGAAGACGGGCCAACTTACTCAGAGAAAAGGTTTCGAACGCACTCGTTACGTAACTTATGACAGCATTTCTTCCCTCTTTCTCGATGGATGATTGGCTATACGTAACAAAGGCTATACCTCTGGCAACAATGACAAACAAATTTAAATACAAGCAAAGCAGCGCACCTTTATGAACTCTGAACGTCTCCACTGATAATTGTCATAATGAACAAACCAACAAAATATACTAATAAATAAAAAAACACTTCGATTATTAGTCTAACTCCCAAAATAACTTTCCTAAGAAATTGAAGTCTGCTTTATAGGTCACAATCAGATTGACAAGATGTAGGGAATAGATGGTAATTTTAAAAAACATAGTAGACAAGCTTGATTTGATAACTGCTATATCCAATGTCGTGCAATTTTCATTTATTGGCTATCTACCTATTTACTGAAAAAAAATAGCCGGTACCGTATTTTGGCTTTAAACCTTCACCAATAATTATCGTCAGAATGATAACTTCATGAGGCTCCACCCACTTTGGCCTCGCTATAAATCAGGATAACACTGAAGGCTATCATGCGCATTGTTGGATTAGAAAATTTAACTTCTGGCTATAAAAACTCATTTCTCGAGTAGTTGTAAGAAGTGCTAAATGATCCTCAAGGATCCCAGCAGTTGACCTAAACGTTTAATTCATGTATATTACGGCTATACTGTTGCGGCACTACTGCTACAGTAGTATCACTACGCTAGCACAGATACCCCACCCCCATCTATGTATCGTTCCGCCATTCATAAAGTCTTTGAATTTCAGAGCCGATGGAACAAGGTGAATGGGTTTCTGTCTAGTGGATGGGCGGAGCAACATATCGTCAAAAGGTGTTTACTTTGCTTACGTAATGAATGTTTTTCAACTCTTGGTTCGTAATCATTGGACATGGCGTCGGCCAGATCATTTTTACTCTATAAAAATTAAAACTATCGGGTTTAGGTTATTGATAATGCTGACAAAATTTGTTTGTGGCTGTAAAATATACATATGTCAACTTTCAGCTACATCCGATGCTTTGACAAGGAGCAAAGTCCAAAAAACCGTGTTACAGAGGCCCTGAATCTCATAGTAGTGACCCCCTGATACGTAGATTCGTTAATTTTGAAAGTTCATTCTCTCTTTATAAAAGTCCCTATAGATTCTATTTTAGTGTATCTTAGTAACGAACTAACCCAGCACAAACTACCTCTACTAGGTTGTGCAACGGCGAATTTTATCGACAAATATTTGGTATGGCAAATGGATGACCAGTTCAGTAATTGCAAGATCAAAAGATGTCTTGTCACGAAATCTTTCAGAATTCGTCAATCTACAACTTACTTCCAATTATAATCTTAATGTTAGTTCTGGCCTGTATTATTTGTATCCTTGTATAAGTAACATGTTTAAGAATGACCTTAAAAGATACAATCACAGACTTAAATACAAATTAGTTGCCTTATAGATATTTTCTTTGTATTTGAATATGTATGTTTAATATATATATTTTTTTGTGAATAAGTTTACCTTGTAAAAAAGGTTTTATTTATAATAAAAAAAAAATTGTATGTGGTCAGCTGCAACCCTATATAATCCTTTAATTGTCTTGTTCCAAATTTTTGTGATTCAGTTATACATATATACATATATCTATCTACCTCTCTCTATATACACACACACACACACACACACACACACACATATATATATATATATATATATATATATATATATATATATGTGTGTATGTGTTGTGTGTGTGTGTGTGTAACTGAATCACGAGATATATATATATATATATATATATATATATATATATATATATATATATATATATAATTATATATATATATACATTATATATATTGTGGGCATAATTGTTCCAAATACTTTTTTTAATCCTCTTTTCGACTGATAATGCTGTAAATAAATCTTTACTGTGTTCTAAACTTTTCTTCTCCTCTCAAGACTAAACAAAACATTTACGAGTTAATACAATGTTTCATTTCTTTAGTGGAAACCTTCCTAAAGGACATATTTATATTTACAAAGTAAAACAAAAACATTTCCGAGAACAGTCGTATAAAGGTCAATGTTCTATACTATGACACTATACACACGTTTAGTGTTAGCTGGTTCTGTGTTACAAAGGATGCTGTAAATCGCTCTCATATACAATACTTCGTGAATAAATCTGAGTGAGTTCTGCTCCAACAGTTGAAATAACTCACCTGTTCACTAGTTCTAACTTTTCACACACAAGTAATCCTAGAACGAGTTTATAAAAGATTCAAAATCATTGTTACAGAAAAAATAAAATTAATTACTATTGAGAGGAAAGAAATCAGGCCAAGTGAGCCAGTCCTTACGCAAAATGGGAATAAAATTTAAAAATAAACAAACAAAGAAAAGTAATACCTCATATGAATAGTTGTACCGTATGACTCCCTGCGCGTCACTGGGTGTCCTCCATCGGAATGTAATTACATCACGGGTTTCCTCATATGTTACATTAGGGGGAACTGGTACTGTGAAGAAGTAAAGAATGGGTGAGTTAAGGAAATGTATACACACACGCACGCACACATACACGCACATATTCATATATGTGTATGTAATTTTCATCCCAATGAATGAATTATCATTCTCAATAATATTATTATTATTTTTTATCACAGTTCTCCAATTTCGACTGGGTGGTATTTATAGTGTGGGGTTCCGGGTTGCATCCAAATAATGAACCTGTCTCTAGCTCATTTGTTAGATCTACTTCTATTAATGGCGGGAATAAAAAAGACAGTTCTTTTTGTTTTACCAAAGGTTTCAACACTATAGTGCACTTCTATCACCAGAAATACACATCTCTCACACCTCAATGGAATGCCCGAGAATCGAACTCGTGGCCAACGAGGTGGCACGCCAACACCATACCGACCACGCCACTGAGCGCTTCTTAATAAGTACATATAGACAATATATATACATGGTGTCCATAAAGTTCTAGTGCAATTTAAAATACTTGTAGCTTCATAACTATATGTACATGACAGAATTTAATCTGTAAAAAGGATAAGAAAGCTTGATGTGCCTAGGTTTGTTTCTTCTGAAGTTTCAATTATTATTTATTTTATCAAATATTTTTCACAATTTCTGAAACTTGAAATGACAACTTTTTCACAACTTCTGTTGACCCATGGCTTCACTAGAACAAAAATTAAACTGTGTTCTTTGGTTGGGTAAGTTAAAATGCATTGTTGCTCTACAAGGAGGCTTACAACCCAGTACAATAAAGAAGTACCGAACTGGAAATTTAAGGAAACAGGTTCTATTATTGATAAACCACAATCTGCTAGACCATGTATTTTTGATGAAGGAACCGTAGTATTTGTAGAACAATCCTTTGAAAGAAGTCCGATAAAATGTTCTACGACAAACATTTGGAGATGCTGCTTTCAAAATCTACGGTGCATAAGATTCTGAGGGAAAATCTTAATAATCCTGGAACCAAAGGGTATTTTGGGGTTGAAATGGCCCTGAAATCACCCACTTGATTTTGCTGGGGGATGCCTTTGGTCATATTTTTAGCAAGGGTAGATATTCTCAAACCTGGCAGTAATGTTACTATTCAACGATTTTTGAGAAATAGCTCCGTCAGATGCGTAAAAAATTAGGGGTAGGGGAAACTAGAATTGTAATATCTTTTCACTGAAACAACATATAAACATAAATGAACACTCAAAATGTAGCCTGGGACACATTCTACCTTTTAAATGCAAACCTGACATGATATGACAAAGTGAAGATCACCAAAGGTCAATTACTGGTGAGATTTGACTCCTGGCTGTTATCTAGTCCTTTTCAAACTTGATTATTCTTCTGACAGGCAAATATTTTATGTATGCCTAAATATTTGTTTTATTTATGAAGAGTAGAAATTTGGAAAGTTTTCTAAATCAGCAGTGCTCAGTTTTATATACATACCCCTTTAGGGGTATGTATATAAAGACTCTTGGTGCAATATCCTGTAGTCTACACAAAATGAGGACTCCTGAATATCAGAAAATTAGGAACAAGCATATTGCAGGGACTGTAAGTAGATTAGATATGTCACATATCAGTGAAGGGGTTCATTAATTTTGTCAAGAACAAACAATATGCAACTGGAGTTTTTAACCTAGTGACAGATAAGGAATTTCTCAGAAAATCATTGAGATTTTGCTAGTTCTACCATATCCTGTTACTGAACATGCACCTATATACACTGCCCTTAAAAATGTTCAAGATATTGTTGGTCAATTAGAACAGCTACACTTGCCTATTACATGTGATGAAGAGGTGTATCACACTGCCCGTGAAATAATTAGGAACGAGCTGAATGAATTTAGCAACATAGTATTGTGCTTAGGTTCTTTCCATCTCATTAAGGTTGTCTTAGGTACTATTGGTAAGTACATTGATGGTTGTGCAGCAGAAACTATATAAATAGAATCTGGTGCTTTCGGTAAAAATGTTTCAAATCTGTTCTCGAAGGTTCTTACTACACAAGATTTTTGACAGGATTATTAATGCTATGTGAATTTATAGAAAGACTTCAATGGGCAGAATTCTTTAGAATCCAAGGTGCTCTCGAGTACAAGACTGAACAAGAACTTCTAAAGCTCATGAAAAGTTGTGTATCCCGGAAAAAACAAGTACAGGAGCAAAGAACATCTGCACGCATTTCCCGGTATTTCATATCAAATGATCGCAGATTTCATTGCATTATGGTCAAAGAAGGGTCCCAAATATAAGACAATAAAATTCTGGGATATATCTGTTCAAATGGTCAGGATTCTTACGGATCTAGTAAGAGACTGGGACCTACATCTGACGAGTGTCCAAGCAGTGCTACCATTGTTTGCTATGTGTGACAGTATAAATTACCTGGAAGACATGAGGCAGTTGCCCCCAGGTAGCTCTTGCTGTACATCAGATTTTTATGGCAGGTAAATGTGTAGTCAAGAGGACTTAGGAAAAGTTATCAGCTCTTGATGCTGACATGTGCCTCCAGCAGAAAATCAACAGATCACAAAAGAATGTTAGGGTAGCCTTTAGGAAAACAAAGCGAAAACAGTAGGAAATTATATATTATGAAATGATGGTAGTCCGCAACTTCCAATGTCAAATTAGTGTTGTCATTCTGTCAGACTCACAACTTCACCTCAAGGAAGAGTTCATTCTTACTGTTACCAGATCACCTGAGGTCACTGTTCCAAACATTATGAAATACATAGAAGATCACGAACAACCAGTTGTGATACCAGCAAACGATTAGACTAAGAAGCTCAACCATATTACCACACAGGAAATTATGCCTCAAGAGATACATGAAGACTTGCTGTAATCTGAAACAAAATCTACCTAGCTGTATGAAACATTCCGAACTGAAAGATTTGTGACCGTGGGATATATTTGATACAATTCATAAGAATAATATCTAAACATTTAAATCAAATAAAGTTTTGAAATAATAGATCAAGCTACCCATGTCCGCAAGTATGATATCAAATTTGATTTAGTGGAAAACTGCTATCTATTTGATGGAGAGGGACTGATGGTTAAACCAAATAAAAGATTTGATGAACTTTGTAAAAGTTTTGTTTATATGGCACAGGGACTATGCAGTGTTTCCAGTTTCACTGACTTTGTTTTCGATACATATGTTGAGGGGTTTGCCAAGGACAATGAGAGGGCCAGATGAAGTTGCTGCAATCCAATTGGCTTAAATGTAGTTAGCTCCCAGTTTCAATATATGGGTATTGGCTCTGAAATGACGTCATGCATCTCTTCCAACCAGGACATCAGCCCAGTTCAGTGCTTACCGTTGACCTTGAAGAGGTAATTGTATTAAAGTTGATACCAAATGCCCTGCATGCTGTTAAGCATGGTTTAACAAGAATTGTGCAACTATCCAATGATACTGATGTAATGGTACTGACACTGCACTACTGGGACACTTTGAAAGGCCATGGACTACAAGAATTTTTAATGCAAGTTGGTGTGGGAAACAACCGTTATGTTCCATTACACATATTAGCCGAAAGACTAGGGCACAAATTCTGCAGCACAATGACAGCTCTTCATCACCTTACTAGATGTGATTCCACAAGCGAATTTGGTGGAAAATCATCTGCTCTGAAGTCCAAGGCTGCACACTATCTTCATAACTTTGGAAAGGATCCTAACAACATAAATCTGGAGATGGCTAAAGAGTTCCTTGTAAATGTGTATAAACCAGGTACAAAGTGTAAAACTCTTGTTGAATTTAGGTACCATCTATATTATCATAGCAAAAAGCCAATCTTGGTCCTACCTTCCACAAGGCGTGCAATAGCTGAGCTTTCTTCGGAACATATACCTACAGTTACATTGCTTAGACAGATAGCAGTTAGATCCAAGAATCTTTGAGTACAGAAAAAGATGGCAACATTGAACATGATAGACTCCAAATGTTGATACCAGATAATTTTCCCATGTCATAAGCATGTACATCCTGTGCCACTGCATGCTGTAGTTGTAGAAAATTAGGAATTCTATGTTGTCACTAGATGAAACCAGATGCAAAAGACAATGAACAGTTGAAATAGTGTTGATATTTGGGATATTTTTTATTTAGTGGACCTTCTTTTAATAGCATTGCCTTTCCCCCTCTACTCGACCACCCTAACAAACCTAACAGACACTTAAGATTAATTACTGTGTTTGCAACCGAGAGATACCTGTTTTAAGAGTCTCACAAGTTCACGGGAAATGTCATTTTTGGTCATTACCTCTACTGGTTTGAAAAAACTTTTCTACTGTGTAGTCTATGTAAATATACCAATAAATCGAAGTTGTATAAAAATCCTGCATTTAAATACATGTGCTTCTTGTTAGAGGGTCCAAATTTAAAGTGTAGGTCATATTTCATTGTTTACTGACCTATGGTGACCTTGACCTTTGTCATATCATGTAAGGTTTACATTCAAATTGTAGAATGTGCCTCAAGCTACATTTTGAATGTTCATCCATGTCTATATATTCTTTCATTGAAAATTATTGCAATTCTAGTTTCCCCTAATCCTAATTTTTGACGCATCTGTCGGAGCTGAAATTTTTCACAAATCATTGAATAATGACATTGCTCCCAGGTTTGAGAACACCTACCCTTGCTAAAAAGATGACCAAAGGCATCCCCCAGCAAAATCAAGTGGGTGATTTCGGGGCCCTCTCAACCCACACAATACCCTTTGGCTCCTGCACTTAAAATCAAAGCATACAGAATCAAAATCCATCTATTGTTGTTAGAAGGGGATTATCATACACGACTTACTTTCTGTCATCAGTTCAGTAAAAGAAATAATATTGATTATTCATTTTTGAAAAATGTAATGATCTCTGGCAAAGCAACATTCCATATCAGAGGGGAACTGAAAACCCACATGAATCTGTTCAACATGGAAAAGACTCAAAATTAATGTCTGGTATGCTTTGGGAAAGAAGGGAATCATAAGGCCATTCTTTCTTGAAGGACGTGTTGGTAATGGTGATAACTATTTAAAAATGCTACAAAATTAATTTATTCCAAAGGTTGAACAATTCAAACTTATACAGAATACACACGAATTCACCAGATTATGACTTCTTTTTATTGAGGCATGTGAAAAGTATGTTTTATTCGAATAAGCCTTGGTCTTTAGAAGACTTGAAAGCAAGGATAACTGATGTGATTGAAGGTATTACTGAAAATCAGCTGGAAAAGGTTTTCCGAGAACTGCAAAATCGTATTTCTCTTTGCATTAATAATAGTAATGATGGTGGACAAGTTGAAAATTAACCAGATGAATTACAGATTTAGGTGAATCTTCTTCTAATACATTTTACTGAGTAATTCTATCTTGTATAGTTTCGAAGCTACAAGTATTTCAAATTGCATCATGATTTTATGCGCACACACACACACACATATATATATATATATATATATATATATATATATATATATATATATATATATATATATATATGTGAGACGAAAGGGGTTATGATTAATAATATATTTAATATGCCAATGTGATGTGCTGTGACCTTTTTGGAATGCGCAGACTTCCCATACAGACAGAGCCGAAGCAACGACCTGAGAAAGCTGATAAATCATTTCTGATGCATAATTAAGCGGGTCAACGTTTGTCAGTTCATGGGGTCTTGTTCAAGTGCCTTTAGAAACTGGTTGTTACCAGTTCTGTATGAGTTTGTATGTGCGTGTGTGCCTCTTCCGTTCTTAATGGTATCATTAGCCAAGTCTATGGGGAGACTTGCAGAGACGTCCGTGGGAGAAAGGCAGAATGCTGGGAATAGCTCTATGAAAGTTTTTGATTATCTGTGTGTGATTTCTGGGCTGGAGAGGGGTAAGTGTTATATTACTTTAGCCAAAGGGATGGCTTGTTTATTACCTTGTATAGATGTCATATTTCATTTAAGCTATTGACTTTGTCTTTATAAGTGCGTATACTTAATTGTGTGTTCTCCTGTCTTTGTAACAGACGATTCTGGCAAGGGAACTAAGTGTTCTGGCAAGGGGACTGAGAGTCCTAGTGGGGACCGAGAGTCCCGTATGGAAGAGAGATAACTGGTGTGACTAATTACTGTTTAAGACATTTTAAAAACTGGGGGTTTAACTAAGTTAGTTAGTCTGTGAGACTTGAGTTATTATTTTTCCATTGATAAATAAATGTTATATTTTTCCATATCTCTGACTCTCATTTAATGACCTGTTAGAATGGAGAGAGGTGGAGAGAGAGAGAGAGAGGGTGATCGCTTAGAGAGAGAGAGAGAGAGAGAGAGAGAGAGAGAGAGAGAGAGAGAGAGAGAGAGAGAGAGAGAGAGAGAGAGAGAGATTGGGTGTGTTGTCAGTTTGCCTTAACGCTTCGGGTTTCACACATACCAAATAAAATACGAGATTCCTATCTCGTAACAGTGGTGGCAGCGGATCTTGAACCGTTGTTACACCTTTTGTGAGATTAAATGCCATTTTCAGAGTGTCTGGCTGTGGAAATATGTTAGATTTCAGTTGCTAAGTGAAACGGGTAGAAAAATATCCATCCGTGAGGATGTGTTACTGAGGGAAAGAAATTGTATTAGGGTCATCAAATTTGCCCGTACCGAGACGCTCTAAGGCATGAGTGACTCAGTCTGGCTTGTGAGTGAAAGATCGGCAAGTGCCTTCTCGCCGAGCGCGTTTACGTTGTGCCAACGAGATTCGCGTGTTTGTAATTACGTAGATTTCGGGGTGGTTTTCACTCATTTGAAGATGTAAGTGTTACTTTATTGTTTTTTGACTTTGTGTATGAGTCATCTTTGAAGTTATGGAGGCAGTTCACAGTACCATTTTTTATCTCATGGGAGTAGAATGTGATGTGTTTTTTTCTTTATTGGCGCATGTTAGAAGAGACGCATTCGTTTTTGTTTGGTGTATGAATAAGTTTTCATGCATGCGAATCTGTGCTTGGATTGCATTTTTTGCTTGGAGACAGAGAGCGCCCACTTGTTCTTGCGGGCTCAGCACTTTCTGCTAACGAACGCAGAAGGGCATTGCTTACCGGGAGGGTACTACTAGCGGTCTGCCTGGGGGGGTATCATTTGACTTGGGGTGGGTTTCAACGCCCGGTGGAGGGTGAAACTTTTTTTTTCTCAGTGGGGGTGAACTCCTTTTTTTTTTTCCTTGTTGGGGTGTTGAGGGACGAATTTACCCTTGACAATGAATGCCACAGGACATCAGCTGATATCGATTAGTTGATGATGTGAGATGCCCGTAGGTTTTTTTTTTTTTTTTTTAGGAAAAGATTTTCTTTCTCTGGAATGAAGAGAAAAGGAAATGAAATGTATTGGATGAGTGTAAGTTTTCCTTATGCTTTGGAAGGCACAAATATAATGGGGACACAGAGATTATTATTATTTTTTTTTTATTGTGTTGGAGAGATTGCTTTAAAAGTGAAGCTAAGTGATGGTGAGTGATGACTATTACTTGAGATACTTTACGGGAGGGTTACTTAAGTAGAATTATCATTACTTGAGACATATTTTCCGAGAGATTTGAGATATTCCATGGGAGATTATTTTATAATTATTACAGATAATTATATTACGGAGAATTATTACAATGAATTATGGGAGAGTTTTGTGGTTAATTATTTATTGAGTTTTTACGACTTTAGAGAATATGTCAGTAGTTCATGAGTGATGAATCTGGCTGAATCTTGATGAATCTGGCTGAATCTTGAGGAATCTGGTGAATTTTGTGCTGTTTTTTTTGGGTGAAAGGACAAGCATTAACATTGGTGATGTTTTTTTTTATACTAATACTAGTGATTTTGATGATAGCAATTTTGGTGATACTGCTGATGATGATACTTGTGATACTGTTTTTTTTACACTAATAAGTGGGTGCTGTAATGCTGTCAAGGGTGGTGTTTTTTTTTTTTTTCTTTGGGAGGAACTAGCAACACATTTTCTTTGTTTTTCATTTTTATGAGTTCAGCAGATAATTGCTTGACATATGCGTGAGTCATGGGGATAGTGAAAAGTGCCGTTGATTTTTCTTTTCTCCTTTTTTTAGAAGTTAGCCATCGCTGACACAAGTTTTTTTTATCATGGGTGAATTTGAATTTATTTTTTTCTCTCCAGTTTGTGTGAATATATTTTTTAATATCTCAGTTTGTGACTTAGAGTCATTGTTCGCGAACGTGTTTGTGTTTTCAGCTGTTTGATGCTGCAGAGAGATATATGGGAGAATTTTTGCATTATTTTTCGAATGCATACGTAATGGCACTACATTTTTTTTCTCTGGATATTTATGTTCCAGAAGTTGTGAGTTTTCTTGCACAATACCTTTGTTGTATTTGTGACAATTTCTTGCACAATACCTTTGTTGTATTTGTGACAATTATGTCGTAGTGCATATGAAGAAGTCTTTACTTAGACACTTTGAATTTGGAGTTCTGTTATAATGAGTTGTGGCACATTGGTGATTTTTTCTAGAATTTTCTAGACAATTTTATTTGCCGAGTTTTTGCCCTTTTTCAGCAGTTATGCTAAGGAGAGAGTTTATGGTTTTTGACTATAACATTGAGTTATTCTCTGGAGAA
>NC_061107.1:142884914-142932234 GCF_015104395.2 Macrobrachium nipponense
GGTTGCAAACACACACAGTAATTAATTTTAAGTGTCTGTTAGGTTTGTTAGGGTGGTCGAGTAGAGGGGGAAAGGCAATGCTATTAAAAGAAGGTCAATTAAATAAAAAATATCCAAAATATCAACACTATTTCAACTGTTCATTGTCTTTTGCATTTGTTTTCATCTAGTGACAACATAGAATTCCTAATTTTCTACAACTACAGCATGTAGTGGCACAGGATGTACATGCTTATGACATGGGAAAATTATCTGGTATCTACATTTGGAGTCTATCATGTTCAATGTTGCCATCTTTTTCTGTACTCAAAGATTCGTGGATCTAACTGCTATCTGTCTAAGCAATGTAACTGTAGGTATATGTTCCGAAGAAAGCTCAGCTAATGTGTCGTTCTATTGCACGCCTTGTGGAAGGTAGGATCAAGATTGGCTTTTTGCTATGATAATATAGATGGTACCTAAATTCAACAAGACCTTTACACTTTGTACCTGGTTTATACACATTTACAAGGAACTCTTTAGCCATCTCCAGATTTATGTTGTTAGGATCCTTTCCAAAGTTATGAAGATAGTGTGCAGCCTTGGACTTCAGAGCAGATGATTTTCCACCAAATTTGCTTGTGGAATCACATCTAGTAAGGTGATGAAGAGCTGTCATTCTGCAGCAGACTTTGTGCCCTAGTCTTTCGGCTAATATGTAGTCCATGGCCTTTCAAAGTGTCCCAGTAGTGCAGTGTCAGTACCATGACATCAGTATCATTGGATAGTTGCACAATTCTTGTTGAACCATGCTTAACTGCATGCAGGGCATTTGGTATTAACTTTAGTACAATTACCTCTTCAAGGTCAACGGTAAGCACTGAAACTGGGCTGATGTCCTGGTTGGAAGAGATGCATGACGTCATTTCAGGGCTAATACCCATTGCACTTACAACTACAGTCTTCTGGTAGGTCTGTTGTAGGATGGTTTCTCGAAGCAACTGCAGCAGCCTTACTGTATTAGTGGGAGAAGCCTAGAAGGCATATATTGAAACTGGGAGCTAACTACATTTAAGCCAATTGGATTGCAGCAACTTCATCTGGCCCTCTCATTGTCGTTGACAAACCCTCAACATATGTATCGAAAACGAAGTCAGTGAGACTGGAAACACTGCATAGTCCCTGTGCCATATAAACAAAACTTTTACAAAGTTCATCAAATCTTTTATTTGGTTTAACCATCAGTCCCTCTCCATCAAATAGATAGCAGTTTTCCACTAAATCAAATTTGATATCATACTTGCGGACATGGGTAGCTTGCCCTATTATTTCAAAACTTTATTTGATTTAAATGTTTAGATATTATTCTTATGAATTGTATCAAATATATCCCACGGTCACAAATCTTTCAGTTCGGAATGTTTCATACAGCACGTAGATTTTGTTTCAGATTACAGCAAGTTCATGTATCTCTTGAGGCATAATTTCCTGTATGGTAATATGGTTGAGCTTCTTAGTCTAATCGTTTGCAGGTATGACAACTGGTTGTTCGTGATCTTCTATGTATTTCATAATGTTTGGAACAGTGACCTCAGGTGATCTGGTAACAGTAAGAATGACCTCTTCCTTGAGGTGAAGTTCTGAGTCTGACAGAATGACAACACTAATTTGACATTGGAAGCTGCGGACTACCATAATTTCATAATATATAATTTCCTACTGTTTTCCCTTTGTTTTCCCAAAGGCTACCCTAACATTCTTTTGTGATCTGTTGATTGTCTGCTGGAGGCACATGTCAGCACCAAGAGCTGAAAACTTTTCCTAAGTCCTCTTGACTACACATTTACCTGCCATAAAAATCTGATGTACAGCAAGAGCTACCTGGGGGCAACTGCCTCATGTCTTCCAGGTAACTTATACTGTCACACACAGCAAACAATGGTAGCACTGCTTGGACACTCGTCAGATGTAGGTCCCAGTCTCTTACTAGATCCGTAAGAATCCTGACCATTTGAACAGATATATCCCAGAATTTTATTGTCTCATATTTGGGACCCTTCTTTGACCAAAATGCAATGAAATCTGCGATCATTTGATATGAAATACCGGGAAATGCGTGCAGATGTTCTTTGCTCCTGTCCCTGTTTTTTCCCAGATACACAACTTTTCATGAGCTTTAGAAGTTCTTGTTCAGTCTTGTACTCGAGAGCACCTTGGATTCTAAAGAATTCTGCCCATTGAAGTCTTTCTATAAATTCACATAGCATTAATAATCCTTTCAAAAACCTTGTGTAGTAAGAACCTTCGAGAACAGATTTGAAACATTTTTACCAAAAGCACCAGATTCTATTAATATAGTTTCTGCTGCACAACCATCATTGTACTTACCAATAGTACCTAAGACAACCTTAATGAGATGGAAAGAACCTAAGCACAATACTATGTTGCTAAATTCATTCAGCTCGTTCATAATTATTTCACGGGCATTGTGATACACCTCTTCATCCCCTGTAATAGGCAAGTGTAGCTGTTCTAATTGACCAACAGTATCTTGAACATTTTTAGGGCAATGTATATAGGTGCATGTTCAGTAACAGGATACGGTAGAACTGGCAAAATCTCAATGATTTTCTGAGAAATTCCTTATCTGTCACTAGGTTAAAAACTCCAGTTGCATATTGTTTGTTCTTGACAAAATTAATGAACCCCTTCACTTACATGTGACAGATCTAATCTACTTACAGTCCCTGCAATATGCTTGTTCCTAATTTTCTGATATTCAGGAGTCCTCATTTTGTGTAGACTACAGGAGTCTTGGTTTCCTGGAACTTTTACTGAGACTTCGAAGCTCCTAATGAAATGATAGCAAAATACACATTTTTTTTACATCAGATAATTAGCTACTCAAATTAGTGATGATCTGAGAAAGCAATATTTCGATATTTAGCACAAAATATTAGCAGACCTAAAGGGTAATGTATATAAAACTGAGCACTGCTAATTTAGAAAACTTTCCAAATTTTTACTCCTCATAAATAAAACAAATATTTAGGCATACATAAAATATTTGCCTGTCAGAAGAATAATCAAGTTTGAAAAGGACTAGATAACAGGCAGGAGTCAAATCTCACCAGTAATTGACCTTTAGTGATCTTCACTTTGTCATACCATGTCAGGTTTGCATTTAAAAGGTAGAATGTGTCCCAGGCTACATTTTGAGTGTTCATTTATGTTTATATGTTGTTTAAGTGAAAAGATATTACAATTCTAGTTTCCCCTACCCTTAATTTTTTACGCATCTGCCGGAGCTAGAATTTCTCAAAAATCGTTGAATAGTAACATTACTGCCAGGTTTGAGAATATCTACCCTTACTGAAAATATGACCAAAGGCTTCCCCCAGCAAAATCAAGTGGGTGATTTCAGGGCCATTTCAACCCCAAAATACCCTTTGGTTCCAGGATTATTAAGATTTTCCCTCAGAATTTTATGCACCGTAGATTTTGAAACCATCATCTCCAAATGTTCGTCGTAGACTTTTTATCGGACTTCTTTCAAAGGATTGTTCTACAAATACTATGGTTCCTTCATCAAAAATACATGGTCTGGCAGATTGTGGTTTATCATTAATAGAACATGTTTCCTTAAATTTCCAGTTCGGTACTTCTTTATTGTACTGGGTTGTAAGCCTTCTTGGAGAGCAACAATGCATTTTAATTTACCCAACCAAAGAACACAGTTTACTTTTTGTTCTAGTGAAGCCATGGGTCAACAGAAGTTGTGAAAAAGTAGTCATTTAAAGCTTCAGAAATTGTGAAAAATATGTGATAAAATAAATAATAATTAAAACTTCAGAAGAAACAAACCTAGTCACATCAAGCTTTCTTATCCTTTTTACAGATTAAATTCTGTCATGTACATATAGTTATGAAGCTACAAGTATTTTAAATTGCACTAGAACTTTATGGACACCCTGTATATATGTTGTCTATATGTACTTATATTTAAGAAGCGCCTCAGTGGCGTGGTCGGTATGGTGTTGGCGTGCCACCTCGTTGGCCACGAGTTCGATTCTCGGGCATTCCATTGAGGTGTGAGAGATGTGTATTTCTGGTGATAGAAGTGTACTATAGTGTTGAAACCTTTGGTAAAACAAAACGAATTGTCTTTTTTATTCCCGCCATTAATAGAAGTAGATCTAACAAATGAGCTAGAGACAGGTTCATTATTTGGATGCAACCCGGAACCCCACACTATAAATACCACCCAGTCGAAATTGGAGGACTGTGATAAAAAAAAAAAAATAATAATGTTATTGAGAATGATAATTCATTCATTGGGATGAAAATTACAAACACATATATGAATATGTGCGTGTGTATGTGTGCGTGCGTGTGTGTAAACATTTTCTTAACTCACCCATTCTTTACTTCTTCACAGTACCGGTTCCCCCTAATGTAACATATGAGGAAAACCGTGATGTAGCGACATTCCGATGGAGGACACCCGGTGACGCGCAGGGAGTCATATGGTACAACTATTCATATGAGGTATGACTTTTCTTTGTTTGTTTATTTATAAATTTTATTCCCATTTTGCGTAAGGACCGGCTCACTTGGCCTGATTTCTTTCCTCTCAATAGTATTTACTTTTATTTTTTCTGTAACAATGATTTGAATCTTTTATAACTCGTTCTAGGATTACTTGTGTGTGTGAAAAGTTAGAACCTAGTGAACAGGTGAGTTATTTCAACTGTTGGAGCAGAACTCACTCAGGTTTATTCACAAAGTATTGTATATGAGAGCGATTTACAGCATCCTTTGTAACACAGAACCAGCTAACACTAAACGTGTGTATAGTGTCATAGTATAGAACATTGACCTTTATACGACTGTTCACAGAAATGTTTTTGTTTTACTTTGTAAATATAAATATGTCCTTTAGGGGGGTTTCCACTAAAGAAATGAAACATTGTATTAACTCATAAATTTTTTATTTAGTCTTGAGAGGAGAAGAAAAGTTTAGAACACAGTAAAGATTTATTTACAGCCTTATCAGTCGAAAAGAGGATTAAAAAAAGTATTTGGAACAATTATGCCCACAATATATATATATATATATATATATATATATATATATATATATATATATATATATATATACATATATATATATATATATATATATATATATATATATATAAATAAAGATATATGCCACGAAGGAAAAATAAACGAAGGAGTAACTGCGAGACCTTCTTTCGACGTTTCCATGTCCTTTACTAAGCAGAACTGACATACATGGGACAAAAGACAAAACAAGAAGATTCGTATAACTGACAGATAGGGATTTTAAAGAGATTAGTACCCAGAATCCGACACACCTGGAAGAAGAGTAACCTTCCCAAACAAGCATAAACAATGGGTGCGATTAAAAGTTTAAGATAACCATCTCAGATACAAGGACAAGACAATTAAAGAATTATAGGTGACAGCTGTTCAGAACTTTGGTAAACAAAACCATGTTCACAATACATATTCACAATACAGGTTAGACATACATTACAACGAAGATAACTCAAAGGCAACTAATTTTTATTTAAGTCTGTAATTATATCTATGAGGTCATTCTTAAACATGTTACAAATACAAGGGTCTAAATGAAAAAGGCCACGACTAACATTGAAATTACAGTGAAAAGTAAGTTAAAAAAAGACAAACTGAGAATGTTCTTAAAATTTTCTTTCTTTGTGTTACTTACACTATAAAACTTTTTGTGGGCTTTATTATAACAAATATCTAATATATGTGAAGGATAGCATAAATCTTTCCCTATTTTTCTTATGTATTCAATTTCTTTATCCAAATATTGGGGACTGACAATGCGCAATGCTCGTAAAAACATAGAAGAAAAAATTGAATTTTTTATGTTAAGATGGTGGCCTGAGAAGAAATGAACATAAGTTGAGTTGTTGGTCGGTTTCCTATAAATACTGAATTTACATTGAAATGGTTCTCTGTGCATCAAAACATCTAAGAAAGGGAGGCAATTATCTTTTTCTAATTCTAGAGTAAACTTAATCGATGGTACCTGATTATTTAATTTAGAGAGTAAATCATTTACATCAATACCGACAGGCAGGACAGCTAAAATATCATCAACATAACGATACCACTTTACAGGATTATAAATGATATTAGGTAAGTAGCGTTTTTCAAAAAATTCCATGTACAAGTTTGAGAGTAGTGGTGATAAAGGATTCCCCATTGCCATGCCAAATATTTGTTGATAAAATTCACCATTGAATATAAACTTACAATCACAAATGCACAAACTCGTGAGTGAAATTATGTGACTTATAGGTAGAGGTAATTCATGCTGAGTTAGTTCATTACTAAGATAGTCTAAAATAGAGTCTATAGGGACTTTAGTAAAAAGAGAACATACATCAAAACTAACGAATCTATCAGTAGGGCAAAGAGCAATTTTGTTCAATTTATCAACTAAATCTAGAGAATTATATATATGAGAATCGGAGATGGTTCCAAGTAACGGGGACAAGATCATTGTGATATATTTCGAAAGTTTATATGAAATTGAACCAACAGTACTGATAATAGGCCGCATAGGGTTATTTTCTTTGTGTGTTTTGACTAATCCGTACAAGTTAGGTAGCGAAGGAGATTTGACTGACAATTTGCCTAGTAGTTCTGTTTTATTTTTAAGGATATTTTTCACTGTGCTATTGAAGTTTTTTATGTCTTGATCAAGGGCATTTTTTGTTAGTTTTTTATAAGTCACATCATCATCCAGTAGGGCTTGCATACGTGATATGTAGTCAGCTTTATCTAAAATTACTATACTATTTGATTTATCAGCTTTTGTAATGTGGATAGTATTGTCCTTTTTAAGATCAGTCAAACTTTTCTTATAGCGAGCAGGGAAGTTACTTTCATGCTTAACGTTGGCAGCTCCGTAAACAATACTTTTAATCATGTCAACATGATTTTGAGGAAGATCACAATATTTTTCAAATTTACTTAGGGATGACGCGATCATTAAAGCAGAAGGTCGACTTGTTATAAAGAAAGATAAACCATATCCAAGCGCAATCACAACATTTTCACTTATTTGTTTACTAGATAGGTTAACAACACAATCTTGACTTGCACAATTAGTCCAATCACTGCTATCAATAAGATTTTTTAGTTTTCTGTCGAGTTTCCTTTTCAGGGCATCTGTAGTCCTACATAGTTTTTCGTAAATTTCCCGTCGGAGCGAGTCCTTCCAATCAGCCGGGATGGAATGATTGAAAGAGATCCTTGTTTTTTCCAGTTCCTTGAATTTTTCCTTCTCTTCTTGCTTGGCGGTTGCTATGTGCTGTTTCAACATCATGGCACTAAATTCATTTAATGGATGATTGTCATATCTTCTTAGACGGCGTGGCAGCAAGGATTTAGGGAGCACTTGTTTAGAAAGGCACTTCTTCAAGAACTTAAGACGAATTCTGGTCGAATTTGCAGCCACAAGAGACTTGGAGAAGGTAGTGACGACACATCTCAAAAGAGGAAACAGAATAGCGAAAGTGAACGTGGCTCTCATTATGTATAACTGAATCACGAAAGTTAGGAACGTGATAAATCCATAAATAAAGATATATGCCACAAAGGAAAAATAAAGCCCACAAAAAGTTTTATAGTGTAAGTAATACACAGTAAGATTTTAAGAACATTCTCAGTTTGCCTTTTTTTAATGGATTTGAAACCATTAAATCATTGTTAAAAGCTTTTAATGTCAACCTTGTTTTCTCCTATAATAACACACTAAAAGGAATGTTAATAAAAAATAGCCCCAGAGAAAGCAACAACATAATATATAAAATTCCATGTATGGATTGTCCCTCATTTTATCTCGGACAGTCTAGCAAGGGCCTAGAAGTAAGGCTAAGCCAGCATAAATATTCTGTAAAAACTGGGCAAACATCTAATGCAATATTCATTCATTTAAGTGAAAATAACCACCGAATAAATTGGGTTGGTAGTTCAGTAATTGCAAGGTCAAGAGATATCTTATCACGAAATCTTTTAGAATCTGCTTTAATACAACTTACTTTTCACTGTAATTTCAATGTTAGTCATGGCCTTTTTCATTTAGACCCTTGTATTTGTAACATGTTTAAGAATGACCTCATAGATATAATTACAGACTTAAATAAAAATTAGTTGTCTTTGAGTTATCTTCGTTGTAATGTATGTCTAACTTGTATTGTGAATATGTATTGTGAACATGGTTTTGTTTACCAAAGTTCTGAACAGCTGTCACCTATAATTCTTTAATTGTCTTGTCCTTGTATCTGAGATGGTTATCTTAAACTTTTAATCACAACCATTGTTTATGCTTGTTTGGGAAGGTTACTCTTCTTCCAGGTGTGTCGGATTCTGGGTACTAATCTCTTTATAATCCCTATCTGTCAGCTATACGAATCTTCTTGTTTTGTCTTTTGTCCCATGTATGTCAGTTCTGCTTAGTAAAGGACGTGGAAACGTTGAAAGGTCTCGCAGTTACTCCTTCGTTTATTTTTCCTTCATGGCATATATCTTTATTTATGGATTTATCACGTTCCTAACTTTCGTGATTCAGTTATACATATATATATATATGTATCAGATACACACACACACACACACACACACATATATATATATATATATATATATATATATATATATATATATATATATATATATATATATATATATATATATATATATATATATATATATATATATATATATATATATATATATATATATATATATATATATATATATATATATATATATATATATATATATATATATATATATATATATATATATATATATATATATATATATATATATATGTGTTATATAGAGATAAGATAGATATATGTATTAACTGAATCACAAAAATTTGGAAAAAGACAATTAAAGGATTATATAGGGTTGCAGCTGACCACATACAATTTTTTTTATTATAAATAAATCCTTTTTTACAAGGTAAACTTATTCACAAAATAATATATTAAACATACATATTCAAATACAAAGAAAATATCTATAAGGCAATTAATTTGTATTTAAGTCTGTGATTGTATCTTTTAAGGTCATTCTTAAACATGTTACTTATACAAGGACACAAATAATACAGGCCAGAACTAACATTAAGATTATAATTGGAAGTAAGTTGTAGAATGACGAATTCTGAAAGATTTCGTGACAAGACATCTTTTGATCTTGCAATTACTGAACTGCTCATCCATTTGCCATACTACATATTTGTCGATAAAATTCGCCTTTGCACAACCTAGTAGAGGCAGTTCGTGCTGGGTTAGTTCGTTACTAAGATACACTAAAATAGAATCTATAGGGACTTTTGTAAAGAGAGAATGAACTTTCAAAATTAACGAATCTACGTATCAGGGGGTCACAAAGTGATTTTCTTTAATTTATCAGCTAAATCTAGAGAATTATATAAGGGAGACTCTGAAATAGTTCCAAGTAACGGGGACAAGAGCTTGGTGATATATTCCGATAAGTTTATATAATATTGAGCCATCAGTACTGATAATAGGCCTCATAGGATAATTTTCATTGTGCGTTTTAACTAATCCGTACAAGTAAGGTAGCGAAGGAAATTTAACTGACAATTGACCTAGTACTCCTTTTTTGTCTTTAAAGATTTTTTTTTTAGATTTTTGTAAGTCGTATCATCATCAAGTAAAACTTGCATACGTCAGCTTTATCTGAAATTACTAGACTATTTGACTTATCAGTTTTTGTGATGTGGATTATATTGTCTTTTTTAAGATCGGTGAAACTTTGCTTATAGCGAGCAGGCAAGTTACTTTCATGACGAACATTGGCAGCTCCATAAATAATGCCTTTAACTATGTCAATATGATTTTGAGGAAAAACACAATATTTTTCTAATTTACTTGGGGCTGACGCAATCCTTAAAGCAGAATGTCTATTCGATATAAAGAAAGATAAACCATATCCAACGGCACTCACAACATTTTCACTTATTTGTTCACTTGATAAGTTTACAACACAATCATGAGGTGCACTATGAGTCCAATCACTGCTATCAGTAAGAGTTTTATGTTGTCTTTCGAGTTTCCTTTTTAGGGCATCTGTAGTCCTACAAAGTTTTCGTAAATTTCTTCTCTCAGCAAGTCCTTCCAATCGGCCAGGATGGAATGATTGAATGAGATCCTGGTTTTTTCTCATTCCTTTAACTTTTCTTTCTCTTCTTGCTTGGCGCCTGCTATGTGGTGTTTCAGCATCATGGGACAGAATTCATTGCATGGCTGATGGTCATATCTTCTTAAACAGCATGGTACTAAGGGTTTTGGGAGCACATGTGCAGACAGGCACTTCTTCAGGAACTTACTTGCACTTGTACGGATCAGTCAGAATGTACAAAGCGAATAATCCTATGTGGCTTATTATCATTACGGTTGGCTCAATATTATATAAACTTATCGAAATATATCACCAAGCTCTAGTCCCCGTTACTTAGAACTATCTCAGATTCTCACCTATATACGTCTTTAGATTTAATTAATAAATTAGAAAAGAAAATTTTTTGCCCCACTGAAAGATTCGTTAGTTTTTATGTTCGTTCTCTCTTTACCAAAGACCCTATAGATTCTATTTCAGAGAATCTTAGTAACGAACTAACTCAGCATGAATTACCTCTACCTGTAAGTCTTATTATCACTCACTAGGTTGTGCATTTGTGAATGTAAGTTTATATTCAGTGGTGAATGTTATCGACAGATATTTGGTATAGCAATGGGTAACCCTTTATTACCACTCTTCTTAAAATTGTATATGGAATTCTTTGAAAAATGCTCTTTACCTAATATAATTTCTATTCATTTAATGTGGTATAAATATGTTGATATTATTTTAGCTGTTTTGCCTGCTGGTATTGATGCAAATGATTTACTCTCTAAATTAAATAATCAGGTACCATCGATTAAGATAACTTTAGAATTGGAAAAAGACAATTGCCTCCCTTTCTTAGATGTTTTAATACATAGAGAACCATTTCAAACTAAATTCAGTATTTATAGGAAACCAACCAATAAATTAACTTACGTCCATTGTTTTTCAGGCCACCATCTTAATAGCAAAGTATAAATTTTTTCATCTTATGATTTTACGGGCATTGTGCCTTGTCAGTCCCCAATATTTGGATCAAGAAATTGAATACATAACAAAAATAGGGACAGATTTATGTTATCCTTCACATATATTATTTATTTGCTATAATAAATCCCACAAAAAAGTTTATAATGCAAGTAACACAGAGAAAAAAACTTCTGAAAACGTTCTCAGCCTGCCTTATTTTAGTGGTTTTGACCATAAAATCATTGTTAAAATCTTTTAAGGTCAACATAATTTTTTTTCTATAATAACACACTAAACGAATGCTAATAAAAAAATTACGCCAGGGAAAGCAACAACTTGATACTATATAAAATTCTATGTTTGGACTGCCCCTCATTTTATATCGGCCAATCTAGCAAGGATTTAGAAGTAAGACTTAAACTGCATAAATATTCTGTCAAAACTGGGCGAACATCCAATGCCATAGTCACTCATTTAAGTGAAAATGACCAACGGATAAATTGGATCAGCAGTTCAGTAACTGCAAGATCAAAAGATGTCTTGTCACGAAATCTTTTAGAATCTGCCATTATACAATTTACTTCCAATTGTAATTTTAATGTTAGTTATAGCCTGTATTATTTGGACTCTAGTATAAGTAACATGTTTAAGAATTACCCTATAGATACAATCACAGAATTAAATATGAATTAGTCGCCTTATAGATATTTTCTTTGTATATGTTTGTTCAATATATTTTTTGTGAATATGTTTACCTTGCGAATAAGGTTTTATTATTTAAAAAAAAAAATTGTATGTGATCAGTTGCTGCCCTGTATAATCCTTTAATTGTCTTGTTCCGGTTTCTGAGCAGTTGGACTTAATCTTTTTGTTAAACTCTTAAATTGTACCCCTGTTTTTGTGAAGGTTACTAATTCTCCAGGTGTGTTGGATTCTAGGTAATTAGTTCTGCTTATAATCCCTATCTGTCATTTATGCGACCCTTCCTTGTACACTCATTTTCTTATGTATGTCAGTCTGCTAAGTAAAGGATGTTGAGTCGAAAGGTCTTGCAGCACTCCATCCTTTCACTTTTCCTTCATGGTTTTTATCATTATAAAGTAATATACCGTAAAAGAATGCTTGGGATTGTTTCTACAAGATAAGTACGGAGTGTTGAGTACCGATAGCCATGCCATTTTTTATTTTATCGGTAGAGCCAGCCATGTGGTATTCCCCTCCAAATTCAGTTGTCAATACAATCGTCCTTATTCGGGACCGGGACTCACACTGTTGCATTTAATGTGCACATTATGGGGGCACTGTGTTAGGAAAGTGCCTTGAATTCCTACCAACCAATGTTTCAGTTCATGAATCAAGTGCAAGGGCGCTTCACGCCACCTGCAGCAGTGATTGTTCTCTCCTCTATCTATTTTCGATAGATGTCCTCTTATCTTGGATAAGGACGTTATACATAATCCAGGGCGTTACCTGCAGAAGTTCAGCAGCCGATACAGAAACCTGGTATGTAGGAAAAGTTGGGTCATTCAGAATCTTGTTTGTTCATCCAGTTCTTGGGCTCATCAGATATTAATCTTTTTACTCCAGGTGAAACCTATTGCATGTGATCGAGAGACAGACAGCCAATCAAATTCCACAACAGATACTGAGGTTTCTTTCTCAAAGCCATCGCATTATGCCAATGTTACTTTCCTGTTGGCTATTGGCAACGAAGCTGGATTCAGTGAACCAGGAAAACTTACCTTCACAAGTAGTTCTAAAGGTATTTTCTTTTATTTTATTTCCTAGGTTGTAATTTACTGTACAGTTCTTGTGCGTTTCTATTTCCTTATTTCATTATATATATATATATATATATATATATATATATATATATATATATATATATATATATATATATACATGTACAGATATGTGTCTATGGATGTAAACTAAGATGCAGAGATATATGCCTCTGAATGAACGAGTCATTTTTGTTGGCATAGTATGAAGTAGCGATGGAGCTTACTCGTTTAGTTAACCCATTTCTTTGTTGCAGTTCCAGAAGTTGAGGTCAAAGAAATACAGTGTGAGAACAACACCCGACCTAGCTATTGCCTGGTTACCTTGGAGGACAACTGTACGAAAGTCAATGGAAAAGATTTGGACATCGATATCGAACTAGAGTACACCACTAATTCTGCCAAAAACCCCATGACTAGCAGCAAAAAGAACAGAAAACTACAGGCCTGTGAATAACAATTACATGTTTAACGTGACGTTTCCCGAAGGGCTCTATAATCACACCAACTATCGACTCAAAGTGTTCGTGATAAATGATGAAGGAAGGAATGATACTAAACAGCCTACATCACTGTATATCACAACGCCTCCAGTTGGTAAGTCATTCGGACCTCTTTTACCTCTGTAATGCTCATATATGCAACCTGCAGTGCAGGAGTATGCATACGCACAATGTCATCACGTACACACACAAACATTTATGTATGATATAGATATATATATATATATATATATATATATATATATATATATATATATATATATATATATATATATATATATATGTGTGTGTGTGTGTGTGTGTGTGTGTATGTGTATGTGTTAAGAGTAAGAGAGAAGAGAGAGAAGAGAGGACGGATGAGTTCGAGAGAGAGAGAGAAGAGAGAGAGATTTTATGCATATTTTTAACTTTCCATATGATAACAGATTATTTTTCTTCAAAGGGTCTAGAGAAGAATCAGAAAATTGAATAAGGCACTCTATTTCGACCACTACACATCGGCCCCCGTTTCGACAAAGAATAAAAGGAGCCAGTGTGTATTGGTCGATTTGTATCGCAATAGTTAATCAAGTTGTATTTGAAGTATTTTTTATAAGATATATATAATATTAATATATTATTCTACTTTATATATGTGTGTGAAGGTATATAGTAATATATATATATATAATATATATTATATACATTTCAATATATTATATACTATATATATATATAATGCACACGCGCGGTAAAAAATGTTCATGTCAACAAACAGAACTTTCCATCTAATAAAAGGAGCCCATAAAAACACCAAAATATAGAGAGAAAAGTACTATATTTCAGAGACTGTCTCCCTCTTCAGGTAGATGAATGGGAAAAGTTTACAGAAAAGGTGGTATTTATACCAAGAGGTACATCCACAGGCAAGCCAATTTAGGTCACCCCCGCTGATAATCTTCCTTTAATCTTCTTAAGTGTTGGTTGAATGAAAATCTTGTCGATCGTATCTGATATCCATGCTCCTTTTGAGATGTTCATTACCTGCCTCTCTTTTATTAAGGCCGATTCCATCATTTGACTCTTGTACCGGCAGTTGCTGCTATAAATTACATGTGACAAATTCCAGTTTATTCTATGGTTATGTTCATTTATATGGTTGAAAATAGCCGAGTTCTGTTGTCCATACCTAACTGACCGTTTGTGTTGTATTAATCTCTGGAGAAGTGATTTACCTGTAAATCCGATGTAAGATTGGTCACAGTCCTGGCATGGGATTTCGTAAACCCCAGTGTCCTTGGAAGATGTCTTTTGTTGGACGTTAATCAGGGATTTGGCTAAGGTGTTTGGGTAAGTAAATGCAAAAGGGTTAGATTTTCTGAGGGTGTGGGTTACTCTCTTAATCGTGTCCAGGTGAGGAATTTTTATTTTATTGTTGGGTGTATCTCTGGTCTTGTCTTTAGGGGGTCGGTAGAAAATTACGTTTGCTTTGTGAATTGCTTTCTCAATTATATGGTCAGGATACTTTAAAGAAGAAAGTTGCTTGCGAATTAGTTCAAATTCTTTTTCCAGGAATTCTGGGGAACAAATTCGTAAGGCTCTTAAGAACAGGTTGCTAGCTACACCTATCTTGATAGTAATGTCGTGATAGTTAAAGTAGTGAATGTATGAAAGTGAGAACGTTGGTTTTCTGTATATGGTAAATTTGTATTCTGTCGTGTCTCTGATTATTAAAACATCAAGAAAAGGAATTTTGTTGTCTGTTTCCCATTCAAACGCATTAGTGCCCAGCATCAAATTTAAAGTTGAATGGGAAACAGACAACAAAATTCCTTTTCTTGATGTAATTATATATATATATATATATATATATATATATATAGATTATATAGATATATATATAAATATATAATATATATATATACTTTTAGGGCATAGTTTTTCTCTTTATACAATTTTCGTTAAAAGCAATTGCTTTAGTGGCATCAATAAATTTCTTGCAGGTATCTTCTTACCGATGAAGTTTTGTCCGATTCTTGTTTGTCAATTTCTGGTAAAAAATACGCAGACTTCCTTCTTCCATTTATTGAATTTTGTCACGACAGCTGTTTCGCCTCATGGCATTATCAAGGGAATAGACTTACAATCTGGCCCTTCGGCCTATTTATTCCATCGTGTAGGAAGTGTCACCTTGAGATATGGGTACTGGTTAGTCTAGGGATTAACAGCTTAACCATTAAGGGCGTTGTTTTGGATACAAAGAACATAAGGACATATGTACTATGACAATAAAATTTAAAGTTTAAACAGTGGTTAAATAAATATTCACAATATAATGCCATGAGCGAGCATATTACTGGGCTCTCACTGGGTCCTCTCATGTCTTCTAAGAGGCGCTCAGGTCGCTGAAGCCCCGCCCAACTCGAATCTGCAGCCGTTAACCAACGTAGACCATTTGGACACACACACACACACACACACACACACACACACACACACACTCTCACTCAAATTTGATATTATACACATTTATGTATAAACAGAAATTATCTGATTTGTACCTTTATGCATGCTATATTTTTTATTCTTGTATTTAAATTTCTATATTCATTTTTATTCCTGTATGTAATTTTGTAATTTTGTATTTAAAACCAACATGTAACATATTAAATTTTAAACATATATTCAAGGAAACACTAGCACATGGCGTTATATTTTTAATATTTATTTAACCACTGTTTAAACTTTAACTTTTATTGTCATAGCACATATGTCCTTAAGTTCTTTTTATCCAAAACAACACCCTTAATGGTTAAGCTATAATCCCCAGACTAACCAGTACCCATACTTCAATGTGATACTTCCCACACGATGAAATAAATAGGGCGAAAGGCCAGATTGTAAGTCAGTAGTCGCTTGATAATGCCATGAGGCGAAACAGCTGTCGCGACAAAATTCAATAAATGGAAGAAGGAAATCTGCATATTTTTCACCAGAAATTGACGAACGAGAATCGGAAAAAACTTCGTTGATATGAAGATATGAAGATACCTGCAAGAAACTTATTGATGCCACTAAAGCAATTGCTTTTAACGAAAATAGTGTATTATACCACAGGGAAGAGATGAAACACGGTTGTAGCCCCTGACCAGTGTGTGCTTCATTAACTTTGGCATCTTCAATGAGTGATACAAAATGGTAGAAATTCATGATATACATATATATACTGCCATACATACGAACGTCATAAATACACTAATTCAACCTAATAGTGGTATGATCTGGTTTAGGTTATATGAAAGTGAATTTTAGATACATGGAAAAAGGATAAAATATTTCCTTCCTTAGATGTATTATTAATTAGGAACATCACAAACAACAAATTCTGAGTATTTAAAAATCCACTTTCTTGTTATCTTACATCCTTTTCTTTAGGTTAAAGTTGGACTGACCAGTAACTTATTTTTACGGGCCATTGTAGTTTGCTCCGCCGAATATATGAATGCAGAATTTCAAATAATTTGTGAATCTCATCCCTATAATATCATGCTATGTCATTGAAGACCTGTTTGTAAAGCCTGTTATATTTTCTTGCGTCAGTTAATTAGAGATCAAAAGAAACAGACAACTTTGAAATAGAAATCTCCTACTGGATAGCTTAGATTGAAAATCCTTTTGCTTTCACCTACCCTAATGTGGTAAGATCTTCGGTCACAAGCATTATTGGGAAAAGGAAACTTCCTTACATATTAGTGTACACTTTATATATTTTGGAGAATAAGATAAGTCTCAAGAAAAAAATAAGTGTCTCCCAGAGAAATTCAAACATAAGTGATAGGTAAATTATGAACATGAAATTTTTGCCCGTCTAAGTCGTACCTAAACCTAAACCAAAATTATATGGTAAATATATATATATATATATATATATATATATATATATATATATATATATATATATATATATATATATATATATATATATATATATACCGGGGGACCGCAACGCAGATTGTTGACAGATGTACAGATCGTGTCAAGAGCCAGATACTCGAGGAGTCTATAATTAAGCAGAAAGACAACTTAAATCTGTCACGAGGTTGTGGAAACTAGATTAGAAACTAGGAACAAAATTGGATTTTATTGTATAGAAGATTGCGTTACCCTTTGGGCCTAGCCCTACACCCTCACATACTCTTCTTCCCGTAGTTGTCTTTCATTTAGTAACTACTTGTGTCAATAGTCCCCCCTTGTACTAACAAAACCATTATTTATCGTAAAGGGCTGGAGATACCACCCGAAATGAAACACTTCTACGTTATCCCTTTTGTTTTATTTATGAGGACATTCTTTTCTTTCACACACACACACACACACACACGCGCGCGCACGCACACACACACACACACACACACACACACACACACACGCACACACACACACACACACACACACACATATTCACAAATATTAAGCCACAAATCTCATTTAATATTCAACTCATTCTAGCTTGGGAATAATCCCCGAGTTCTATCTTGATAGCTCAGTGGTAAAAATCGCTACTGAAACTAGTCGGTTCGTAACTAGTCAGGAGTTCAAATCTTAATGGCCAAGAACATATAACTTACAACATATCTAGCTTAATGTTTTTGAAAATAAAGAATTCACGGTGTATGCAACACACACACATATATAAATGTGTGCGTGTATAAGTGTGTGTGTAGGTTTTCATTCCCATCCACTTCCTCCTGAAGCACCTGGCAGCGTTACCATCAAGAGTGCTAAAAGCGCACACAGTTCCATCGAAATAGCTTGGGATCCTCCAACATCTTGGCCTCCAACGGGAGATATAGAAAGATATCGCATTGACGTGTATGAGGAGGACCAGGGGAATGCGTCTATTAATGGATTTCCAATTTTTACTAACAACAAATCCTACTTTATCAGTAAATTGAAGCCAGGCGTATCTTACACAATCAAGGTAAGTCCAAAATCATTTTTAAAGTCGACAGTATTCTTATTTTACTTGGCACTGAATGCTTTTGATTCTGTTCCTTTTCATGATATTAATCTTGTGCCTCCATTCATCTTCATACGGTTGGCACTCATCCCTCCAGCCTTTGACACAACCTTCCTCTTCCTCATCTAGCTTATTGTAATTCTTTTTCATTTAGACTTCCTTCTGTCGGCTCTGTCTATACATCTCCTTGTAAGTATCTTTTAAAGTGAACGAGGAATGAAAGGCCTGAGATGGAGTCAGAACATTTGGCTATGGGTTTTATCATGGCATGAAGTCTTTTTTTTCAAGGTTGTGATATTAATCTCTGGTGTAATCAAATTCTGATTTATCAGATACAGTTTTCAGTGTATGGTGTATTCTTTTATAGTACTCATATAACTACGTAAAATTTACGGTTCTTCAACATAAGAAAATGTTAACCTATGTAATACTCTGTGATTGGTATTATGTACTTCCTGTGGGAATTAGACCCGTTAATTCATACAGTTAAAGAAAAGGGTAAGCAATTCAATTAAGTGCAGTTTAAATTTCATCTTATGACAGGTATTCGCAAAAAACGTGGATGTAAATGAAACTGGAGTTCCTGCAGTAAGAAAAATCAAAACTGTGTCGAAAAGTAAGTTCATCGTCTTCGTTTTCTTTCCGGAAAAGGATAAGCATCCTTTCTTTCTAGTAGTACTCTTCATGCAAATCAATTATAGGAATTATATTTTAAGGCTAAGCTTTTTTAAATCTCAAGAAGTTAATGTAAAAGAAAATCTGTGCAATTAAAAATATTGGTATTTGATGAATAGTTGAATAGTTGACAATTACAGTGAGATAAAGATGTTACCATAAGGTTATAAATAAACGCATGTACTACAAAACATAAGCAGTATGCACAATGCACACGGTATACAGAATTTTCGTCCTTTTGAGGAAGAGATAGACCAGATGTGTTTCTCAAAAGTGAATTTGCAGGCAAGAATAATTGACACCAGTAGTACTAATTTCTTTGCTTATCATTATGTTTGTGTCTGTATTTTTAGTAACCTGATATGCAATAATGAATTATTTATGTCTCTTCCATCAGAACCATTACACCCCACAAATATTCAAGATAACAGCAGTCCTACAGAGGTATTCATAACATGGGATGATCACAAAGAGGACGAAGACTTCGACTTGAATTATACACTAACATTTCAAAACACAACTCACCACATACATAGTCAGATGCACCTGGTACGTATAAGCTGTATTATCATATAATCTTTCACCTTTTTGCATCTAGAACATACTGATTTTTCAAATAACAAAATATATCACAATTTAAAACTTAAGTGTAAAAGCTAATATGTTCTTTTTCCTTAAGCCTTTGTTTTTATTACTTTTATCCTGTTTTTTTTTTTTTGCATTAATGTAACATTTCAATAATGTTCTAACTCATACGCGCCACCCAATTCAATACTGCTTTGATTATTGATCATTAAAGTCAGATTTTTTTTTTTTTTTTTTGTTTTTTTTTTTTTTTTTTTTTTTTTTTTACTAAAAATGACATTGTGCTCAGGGCCGAATTTACCTTATAGTCCTTATAGGATAGAGCCTCCAGGTAGCATGGGGACAGCAAAAAGTAAGAGCAAAATTGAAAAAGTGCTTTAAAATGTTGTCATTTGTAAATTGCTTAAGTTCATGTTGGCATTAGTTATTGAATGCTGTACAGGAAGGGAATTCTTTTGTTGGAAATTTTCAGAACTACTTCAGGTCAATGTTGAGTTAAGAGATTGGACTGCCATGCATCACTGGCATTTGAGTCAGAATTATCTAGCTCATTTGACTATGAAACAGTTTCTTCTGTTTTTGCAGATTGGAAATAAAGAACTAAACTATTAAAATAAGCCTGTGTTTTGTTAAATAAGTATCTACTATATTGTGGGATAACTGGTGTATAGGTGTAATTTACTTATTTTAAATAAAATCACATCATAAGAAGTGATGTTTGCATAACTTGATATGTTGCATGTTTATAATGTATATTTTTCCCAATTCATGATGTCACCCCGTATCATTGGTTCATACTGTCTGCTGGAACAACTACAGGAATTTGTGCTTTTAGGAAAAAGGTTCCAGAGGACAGAGCCCCATTAGCTGTGTTGAACAACCTTTGCTTTTATGACTTACTTAGTCAACCAAAGTGTAACACTTGAAAAGGAAATAAACTAGAACAGCAATGCGAAGAAGAATTCAGTGTAGAAAGTTAGGCAAGCATTACCTGGCCATGCCTCCTTTCTTAATCTGGTCTTTCTTTAAGTAGTTTACAGGACTGCAACCAGAACAGTCATATCCCCTGACAATTACATCCTGTAACGAGTGGAAATGCAGCGACAACCTTATTGTAACAATATCGACAAAGCCTCGCCAGCCAGTGATTGAAGGCCAAGTTGAAATACTTGAATATTCGGGAAATGTTTCCAAGATGCGGCTTCCCCAAGTAAAGAACCCTCCGGCGTAAGTATTATAAAGTTTTTAGAATTATTTCCTTAGTAGTGTTGAAGTTCTGGACCTCAGTACTTGCGCAACAAGGGTTGGGAAATGCTGGAATTCATGTGAAAGGTCTGGAGGTCTAGACTTCAAACCAAAAAAGAAAAAAAAACTACGGGCTGAAGGATGTTACAGAGTAAAGGAAAAATTAAAGGGAAATTAAGGTTTAGTTTAACAGGGAATATATTTTCACATTGTTTACTTAGGTAATTCAAAGGGTACCTTATGGATGCTAAGGACTTTGAAGGGTCCGAGTAACTCCCAAATAAGGTTCATTGCAGAAACACGTAGCTGGCGATCTTCCGACACATGTAAGATCCGGGAGCAGGTGTGCCCAGAGCGTTAGGAAGGAAATCTGGAATGAGTATTGTTCTATAAATATCAGGTGCGATGCAAGAAGTGAGTGACGGATTGGATGCATGGAAGCCACTGTAATGGTAACTGCTTTATAGCAAAGAAAGATAAAAGAAAGGAAAACGCATTTTCGAGAAGTTCGGCAGCAAGGAGGCATTCGCGCAGGTGTTGGAGGTGGCTGTTCTCATGATGGTTCTAGAATCGGCAGGAGTTTTGTGGAACTTGACAGGCGCCGAAGTGTCGTGAGAAACGCCGCGACTTCTGATGCAATACTTCGTCGAGAGACTTCTAAATCGTTCCGGTAATCTCAGGAGTCTGTGACACTCACCGTAGGCCCCGCCCCCAGAATGCTGTATAAATACGACGGATGAAGTAGGAGAAGGCAGATCATCAGTTAGTCACAGAGTAAGAGATCATCAGTAAGAGCCACAGATCAGATTATCAGTGAGAGATCAGCAGCAGAGATCATCAGCGTGAGATAATAGAAGAAGAACGAAAGATAAGAGAGAAAAAGGCGCTCGTGAGTTTTATCGGATTCTAGTCAAGTCGTCTTCAGGAGTGAACGACCGAGTTATTTGGACGTTGAGCAAAACTTCAGAGAAAAAACGTTCTGATAGAGGTTTTGGCGAGTTCCTGCCCTTCAAGTATTAAGAGTAGACATTATTTTCTGCAATACGGAGGCAAGAAGGCATCTACAATTAGAGTTCTCCTTTTGTGAAGCCATCGCTTCGAGTTGCAAAACTGGTCGGCAAGTACTTCCATTACCTCACTGTTCCCCCAGTTCATGCAGTGTAAGGTTTTACCTTTTTTATGTAAATAGGAGACACCATTCTTCATTTATCTTTGTTAGTAAGCTTGTAAATGAACCTTTGTTGTGTTAGTGTTTCTTTCTATATTCGTATCCCCAGTTTCAACTGTTGGTGTTGAATTTTTTTTGTTTATTTCATATCGAACATGAAGCGGACCTCTCTAGTCAATTCGTAACAGCCACCAAAGTTTGCCAATTTGCTAATAAAATTCGCATGTTAAGACTTCCTCAAATGGCAAAGAAATGACTGAATTACTTCCAAGAAAGTTATGGTAATCAAGCGGAGGGTGTAAATAAACTGATATTTACGTTATCCCCTTAATGAATCCTTTTAGCCGATACTAATGAAAGGGGTTATGCAGGCACAGTCAAGTATTAAAATAATATGCAAGGGAACCACAGTACCTTTAAAGCAATATTGACTTCATGAGAAACCAAGGGAACACGAGGCTGTGGAGGAATGACAAAGTACGGTACGAACAAAGTTCGCACGTGGCACAGAAATGAAATATACTGGAAAAAAGAGTAAAAAGGAAGACTGCACACTGAATACTCCATTGTACCTTTTTCCCTGGTGGATTCTTTGATGGCGGGATGAACCCGGACTATGCACAGCGGATGAGTTTAATAGTGGGTGTGCAACCAGCATGGAAACTGAGGAACAAAAAGGGGTGGGGTTGCTGTTGCGGGTGGTTCGTGCATTAGTAAGGCTGGGCATGTCCTTTCACCCATTTTTGTAATCTCTGTTTTGCCCTCAGGTGTGCATGTTGTCTGTCTCACTTCATCGTCTGCATCTTTTTCAAAATGGCTGCCTGTCCTTGATTTGGGAGGGGGGTGGGTTGGGAGGAAGAGACAGGTGTGGCGAGATCACAAGCTCAAAAAACAAGCAGGCAAAATCCCCCCCACATAAACTTAACCAATCCAGCTGCCAAACTCACCCTCAGTCACACTTTCCTCTTTACTCTACGGAATACACACAGGACAATTGACCTACCTACACACAGAACAAATAAAAACACAAACACATGTACTCACACAACCAGCAACAAAGACAACAACCAAGAACTACGACCCCACAACTCAACAACATAACAAACAAGGAATACAACCACAACTCAACAACACAACAAACAAACAAGGAATGCAACCACAACTCAACAACACACACAAACAAGGAACACAACCACAGCAAAAGACCACTGCACATACAATCACTAACACAAAAAAATCAACAATACAACAAGCCAACACACACACCCAATAGCAACACCAAAAAAATTACAACAGCTCACCAACAACAACCCTCAACAACTCACATATAATTCAAAACAGGAACTCATAAGCACAACAAATCTAACAACACAGGCACAACAACTTTTAAGCAAACAATATCAAACTTAACAACAAATCAATAACACACAACTTAAATGATTTTCAAAACCTTCAACACTTTTCATAGACCACTTCCAACACTACTGATTATCACATTAACTCAGCAGGAACTCATAAGCACAACAAATCTAACTACACATGCACAACAACTCTTAAGCAAACAATATCAAACTTAACAACAACTAAACAACAAATCAATAACACACAACTTAACTGACTTTCAATGCCTTCAATACTCTTCATAGACCGCTGCCGACACTACTGATTATCACATGTTCTGACTCAAGACTGACTCAAAACTATGCTCTCTGATCATAACAACCAACTCCAACCGCACCAGCAGACAACCCAGAACTCGCCAACAGCCATCCATCCACCAATTATGCTCTCTCTCTCTCGTCTCTCTCTTACTTCTCTCTCTCTGTCTCTCTCTCTCAAAGACGTTGTCAAATGGAACTCCCATAACTTCTCCATATTTCCTTCTCTGTTACATTTGACAACGTCTCAGTATACTCTCTCTCTCTCTCTCTCTCTCTCTCTCTCTCTCTCTCTCTCTAATACATTGTCAAATGGAACTCCCATAACTTCTCCATATTTCCTTCTCTGTTACATTTGACAACGTCTCCGTATACTCGCAACACCCACACTAAATAGCCTTCCGCAACACCCATGGATGCTTGGACCTAGGCCCCCTGCATCTTGTTTGAGGGCCCTCATACACACTCTTAGTTACACTGCCATCCAACTCTCCCAGACCACTTCCAGTCAGACTCCCATTATCATCTCCCTCACTTTTGTCCTCCCGAATCCCATTCACTATCTCATCTACCTCTTCTAACTCTTGTCCTAATATCTCTTGTAACTCTGCCACCAAATCACTTACCTTATTTACACTCCTGCCAAACTCCTGAAGAGACTCATTCATACTGGCAACCACATCCTCGCAACTTGATTCCTTTCTTGCCGAAATCTCACTATACCCTGACAATACAAACCCACACATGCTATATATATTATTTCTCCCCTCAAATTCATCTGTATTACACGCCTTATCCACCATTTTTACCCAACACTAACTCCTCTATCATGCAGCTCACGTTTCTCCCTTTCATTCCCTGTCCTTACCTTCCTCTGCTTTCTTCCATACTCAACCAACACCAACTGCTGATCTTCCAGACCCATTTGCTCACTTACACTCCGCTCTAATTTATTCACTTTCAACCACTCACTCATCACATTCTCCTGAACATACTGTCGTATACTAGAGGACCCACCCAACTGAGTCCCTTAACACATAGTTTCCCAAATTCTCAGCCTGACTCATCCTCTTTTGCCTACACACACTTGCCACCTGACCTTCCATTCCACATTCAACATACATCGCACTCGGCTCCTTACACATCCTAGCATAATGCCCACTTTTCCACAATTACTGCAAACCTCGTTCACACAGGTACCCCGACATCCACTCGCTATGTGCCCTACCTGTCCACACCTGTAACGCTTAATATCCCTATCTTTCTTACACTCGCTCGCTAAATGCCCTGTTTGTCCACACCCGAAGCATGCGCCTAACACCCACTGACATTCATTCTTCCTGTGTCCTGGCTTACCACATCTGTAACACTGCTTATCTTACTCACAACTAACTGACCCTACTCTTCCAACACTCACACTCCTATCTCTATTAGGGCTAACTACACTCATGTTACTTGCTCTAACACTCCTACCAACCCCTAGCTCTGTCTCCCTATAGCTTTTAAACTCTGTCATAACCTCAGCTACTTCAGTCCTAGCACTAACACTTCTACTCTCTTTCATGCACCCATCTAACTCGTAATGCTTTACTATATCTAAAATGTCGTTCCACGTTAACCTTTCATTCGTCCATCACATTTTTTCCTTACGTTTCAGATTTATAAACTTGTATACGCTCTCTGGTACAGTCGCCAACAAATTTCGCACTAACACCTTCCACTCATTTATCCCTTCGTCCCCAAACTTTTTCCTGGCTAATGTTTCTAACCTACAGATATACATTGATAACGGGTCACCAACATTCATTTTTGCCTCTTCAAAATCTTGCTTTCTCCTATATCTAACACTACTCTTCATCTTCTTTGCCTGTTCCACAATCCTGGCTTTCTCACTCTCATATGGCACATTCCCCACACTCATCATTACTCCATACATACTCAACAAAAATCCCATCAAAAAGCTACCCAACTCTTGCCCAAATTCTCTTGTTATCCCCATACTTTGCCTCACAATACTTCTCATATTCCTCAAAAAAGTCCCCTAGGTCCCTACTACCATATTCCTCATATTGTGCACATCGGGGTACCACTCTCATATTTCCTGCTCACTCTCACTCTCACTACTTCCATTCTGACCCTTCTTTCCCTCTTCCGAATACAGCGAATCCACTTCCATACACACGTCCATATTCTTGACTACACTCTTCTTACTCTTCTTCTTTCTACCCATCTGTTTCCACTCACCGTTATCTTAATCACTCTCAACCCTTTCCCCAATGTATTCAGTCCTAATCTCATCCTGTCTGTCACCCTTACTAACCTTCTTTCCCTTAGTCTTCTTCTTTTCCTCAGCCCCCTTCTTATTCTTGTCCTCAGGTTTATCCTTATCCTGTGCCTTCCCCTTCTTTCCCTTACTTATCACAACCAAATCACCTTCATCACTCGTACTCTCATCCACTCGCTCTTCCACTTTCTTTACAACTCCTGGCCTGTCACAAGACCCAGTAGACCTACCTCCTACAGCTCCCTCCCATGAACCGTTTCATCATCATTGCATTCATCATTACTCTGAATTTATCGTCCATTTTCTTAACCATTCTCTTTCCCACTCATTTCACCTCTACTTTCATTTCCACTTTCACATTACTCTCATTTCCTCTAACTCGCTCTTCAGCTCCTCACACTCTACCCCTAACCTTTCATTCTCCACTTCCAACCTTTCCCTAGCTTCCCTCGCCAACCACAACTCCTCCTTCAGCCTCTCCATCTCCTTCAACCCTTCCATCCTCACTACCCCAATCGTCCTGCAGCTGCCGCACCAGCAGTCCCTGTTTGGGCGCCAAAAAATAATGTGGCGGGATCACAAGCTCAAAAAACAAGTCGGCAAAATCCCCCCCCACATAAACTTAACCAATCCAGCTGCCAAACTCACCCTCAGTCACACTTTCCTCTTTACACTATGGAATTAACGCACGTACAATTGCCCTACCTACACACACAACAAAAAAACACAAACACATTTACTCACCCAACTCCAGGTACTCAGGGCAAGGAGCTGTACTGTCCACTGGATGCCGCCGTCGTAACACACAACCAGCAACAAAGACAACAACCAAGAACCACAACCCCACAACACAACAACAAACAAGGAATACAACCACGACTCAACAACACAACAAAAACAACACAACAAACAAACAAGGAATACAACCACAACTCAACAACACAACAAACAAACAAGGAACACAACCACAACAATAGACCACTGCACATACAATCACTAACACAAAAAAAATCAACTACACAACAAGCCAACACACACCCACTAACAACAAGAAATCACAACAGCTCACCAACCACAACCCTCAACAACTCACAACCACAAGAACTCACATATAACTCAACAGGAACTCATAAGCACAACAAATCTAACAACACAGGCACAACAACTCTTAAGCAAACAATATCAAACTTAACAACAACTACACAACAAATCAATAACACACAACTTAACTGACTTTCAATGCCTTCAACACTCTTCATAGAAAGCTGCCGACACTACTGATTATCACAGGTTCTGACTCAAGACTGACTTAAAACTCTGCTCTCTGATCATAACAACCAACTCCAACCGCACCAGCAGACAACCCAGAACTCGCCAACAGCCAATTCAATCGCTAACCGTCCATCCACCAATTATGCCCCCCCCCCCCCCCCCCCCCCCCCCCCCCCCCCCCCCCACCCCCCCCCCCCCCCCCCTCCCCCCCCCCCCCCCCCCCACCCCCCCCACCCCCCCCCCCCCCCACCCCCCCCCCCCCCCCCCCCCCCCCCCCCCCCCCCCCCCCCCCCCCCACCCCCCCCCCCCCCCCCCCCCACCCCCCCCCCCCCCCCCCCCCCTCCCCCCCCCCCCCCCCCCCCCCCCACCCCCCCCCCCCCCTCCCCCCCCCCACCCCCCCCCCCTCCTCTCTCCTCTCTCTCTCTCTCTCTCTCTCTCTCTCTCTCTCTCTCTATCCTTCTCCTCCTCTTCTCTCTTCAAAGACGTTATCAAATGGAACTCCCTTAACTCCTCCATACATGGACAGTCTGTTGGACAGAGAAGAGATTTCGAATTCCACTGGAGAGAAAGAGAAATTGTTGGCAAATGTGTTCATATCCGAGGTTCTTCCTTGGCTTTGGTTTGATTAGGTTGTATTGTAAAATAAGGAATAATTATAATACCTCCAGAACTTAAAGAATCATTTTAACCCTAGACACGTTGGAATGGCGAAAACAAAGCCATTTTACAATGCAGTAATCCTCCTTCTCTCCCATTAGGGAATCTGGTCACATAAGACTTAGAGTAATGAAATTTACTGCAGATATATAACAACATGGAAATAAATATTAATGACACAGCTAACAGTTATACAAAATCTGCCATTGGGTGTAATGCAAGGTGGTCTTACTAAAAGACAATTGCTTAATTTTCTCTTGAGAAAGTCCCTTAAATTGCAAGTGAGGAATTATAAGCTCAAAGATATTACTGTAATATTAGATTTAATAATTACAAATTACAAATATTACTTTGCCCTGATGTGTTTATCTAACTAATTATGCTAACTAATCTATAATAACTGAGTGAGTAGGTAATTTCAACTCATTAAATACTGAACTTATTCTAACCATAATATAAAATGGTTAGTAATGACCTTAATTCTATTATGAAAACTAATGTCCAATTAACCTAAGGCAATTAATGCAGTTAATCAGCCCTGAAGGGGCAGTACAAAAATAATTATTTCAATTTTTAAACTAAGGTTTGCTTAGTGGGCTACCAGCCAGAAAAGAGCTAGCATTCAGTGTATAATGATAAAAATAGGATTAACTTTATTTCCTACCAAAATACTTTTACCCTACAGTCAATAACCAATTGCGTGGGACTCAAGGAACTACACTCGCCACTGCATATGTAATTTCCCCTTTTTACCTTGTCTTATTTGAGTAATCTTCCTACGTGGGAAGGAAACAGCATTCACACAGACAAGCAAATTCTTTCTTGGAGGGCCGGGTTAGGAATAGATTGCAGCTTGCTGGCTGGGGTTTGGCTTCCAGGCTGACACCTTCTTTGATGTTTGGGTGTCTGGGTTCAGTGACCGCGAATCAAAACATACCATTTGCTTTTACATGTTCTTTCTCTACCTCTCGTTTGCAACATGCTTATTGCTTCGTGTCATGATTTACTGCAAATTTATTTACCTTTATTTTACGGTATTACAAAGGGAGGAATGTTCCTACTTTGATATTACTACCGAGTTTCTTAAATCAACATTCTTCCAAAATGGGTAACAGGGTTCTTTCTTTGGCTCTTGGAGGTAATTTTTCCTGGAGGGATACAGCTTGCCTAATTCTCTGCCTATACTGCCTACAGTTCCTACCACATGGTAGCAGTGAGATTATTTTTCGCCCACACCTAGCTAATCGCAAAATTTCCTTCACGAATATGGAACCCTTTAACACACGATACACTAAGCAACAGAGAATCTGGCACTGATTCGTTGGAATTAATTACATTCCCTATCTGGCTGATGTTATCGTGCTGTAGCAATACAAAATCTGATGATGGTTAGTTACTTCTCTCTCTCGTAAGCTAAAATTTGGCATGCACACTCCTAAGGCTTGTTCCACCTCTAAATAAAAAGTCAGAATTTTTATTTTACACCTAACAATAGATATCTAAACTTAGATAACAAATATCTTACCTGTTGTATGGGATTCTCCTTCGCTCATTTGGGCTTAGTGTCGTTCGGAATTCAGATTCGCACTCTTTGTGAGATCAGCTATAGCACTTGCCGATAATCATTAATGCACTCGATTTACACAACGATTTACAATTTTTCATGATTTACATTCACAATTTCACAAATTTTAGTGAAAGGTCGCCACTGTTGAAGTTCTGGACCTCAGTACTTGTGCAACAAGGGTTTGAAAATGCTGGAATTCATATGAAAGGCCTGAAGAGGTCTAGACTTCAAACCAAAAATAAAAAAATAAAACCTATGGGCTGAAGACCATTACAAAGTAGGGGAAAATTAAAGGGAAACTCTTGAGGTTTAGTTTAACAGAGAATATATTTACACATATATACTTAAGCAATTCAAAGGGCACCTTAGGTGTCCTAAGGACCCTAATGATTGGAGTAACTCCCAAATAAGGTTGATTGCAGAAACACATGGCGGGCGATCTACCGACACATGTAAAGATCCGGGAGCAGGTGTGCCTAAAGCATTAGGGAGGGAATCGATGTTCACACAACAAGGAAATTCCGGAGGGAATCTGGAACGAGTATTGTTCTATAAATAACACTTGCGATACACAAAGTTTGCCGATCTGTTACTATGTATACGGAATTCCTATGTTAGAGACATGGAAACATAGGAGCTAAAAGGGGGGTAGGGGTGCCGTTGCGGACGCTGTGACCTCTGGACTGGCTTGTGCAATCCTAAGGTCGGGCGCGTCTTCTCTCCCATTTTTATAATCTCTGTTTTGTCCTCAGGCGTATATGTTGTCTGTCTCACCTCATCGTCTGCATCTTTTTCAAGATAGTTGAGAATGGGGTGTAGGAAGACAGGGGCAGTCTGTTGGACAGAGAGAAGATTTCGAATTCCACGCCCAAGAAAGTTTTTGGTAAATGTGTTTGTATCAGAGGTTCTTCCTCGGCTTTGGTTTGCTTAGGTTGTATGTAAAATGGGGGAATAATTGTAATAATAGTAGTATTATCATCAACAGTAACGCCTGAGATGGTACTGATAATACTGTAATTACAACCTTGACTATCACCTTGGTGCTAATATGCTTCAAAATCAATTTTTAGAAAAGCATGAATATTTTATTTCATTTTGTGTGTCCTGGCATAGGACCTATAGGCCAAGATCTGATCAAAATTTTGCAGTTTCCCAAGATTTCCTTTGTAAAGCTTTGAACCTTTATTGAGGACTGCTCACCTGCTTTTAGCTCAGGAGATTTAAAAAGGGAGAAATAAAGGTTCTAGTCAGTTGTAAGTATTAGACAATTATATAATGTCTGTTTTTTTATTCCTCTCTGTATATTCTGTATTTACTTCATATATTCATTGTCAGCACTGCTTATAAAAATAAATCATATGCAGTAAGGTCTCCTGGAAAAAAAATCAGCTGACTAATAAATAATAAATACGTACATACATTGAATTCTAAAATGTCACAAGTACAATTGCTGTCGCCAAAATTCAGAATCTGGTCAGAAATGGCATATCGTCATTATCACCTGGCACTTTCTGGTACTTCACTTATGTATTTCAAATTTTGTTCTTCATTACTTTATTGTAATTTACGACTGAAAATATCCTCACATATCATATAGAGAAGGCAGCGGGCTTCTCAAATGACTCCAGTAGAGCAGAACTGGCTAAGGCATTTAAAAGTGCATGAAAAAAGTGTGAAGAAAAATCAGTAATCTCTTCTCGATAATTAAACTCAAATTAAAACTTTGAAATGAGGCATATTTTATGTTATATATAATTTTACAAACTCGATCAAATACATACGTTCTAATAAAGACCTTTCAGTAAAGAGAGGAATTTAGTGATAAAAGTAACATCCTGTTCTCAAATTCTTTATTAGAAATTTAAAAAGAAGGTACACAAATTGTCGTGAAACGACAAGTGCACAGTCTTTTGTCAACTTGACTCTGCCGCGATCCAAATCGGAAGTACGTAATGGAATACGTAGCTACCTGGTGACAAGAAGGCGATGGTTCTCTGTACATTCATGTATATCTATCTGCATTTTTGGTTTTTTTTCATCCAGGTCGTGGGAAGCACGTCCATGTTTCTTTTCATCACATAAATTGATATTGAACTATCATATCGGGACCAGGGTCAAACCAGGGTCATTAGAATATGTAATATCTAATCGGTCACGCGCATCGCACATTACGTCATTTCTCTCCTGAACTTGAAGGAGGTAGGCTGCACATAATTTGTCCTCCCTGGTCGCTGGCTAGATTATTCGCCTCCATGCATTTTCGTTAATTAATTGGGTTAGTGTTTAATTGTGTTGTACTGCTGTCATGTAACATAATTGAGTGTGATGACATGTAGCGCTGCAACGACTGTCATTTAAGACATTTCCCATGTTTTTCCTGGCCTTAAGCCAAAGTGAACTGTGAATTTCTTATGATTAATATACCGTGTCATGTATATTAATCATGTAAGGGTTGTTATGGGTTCAAATTCTTTATTTTTGTAATAAAACGTCATAAAATTCCATGTATCTCAGTTCACTCGTCCATCTGACTCCTTCTTGATAGAGAGCTGTCCCTTAGGGTAAGCCATACTGTATGCCAGCAACATCTGGACACCTGTTACCCCCAGTAGTGAGGATTTTCACGACACAAATTAACCAAGGTTTATGTAACATCTGCTCATTGGTTACCTCCAGTTGTGAGGATTTTCACGACACAAATTAACCAGGGTTTATATACGGTCATCAAAAATTGGGTCTATGCGCAAACCGACCGAATGAAACGATAGTTTTTCCACTTCTACAGTAAGAACACTTCATTGAATCACGGACAAATAGATGAAAACAATAACACCTGTAAAACTTAAAGCATGTAGCAAGAAAAAAATGAGGAGAATTATGGCCAATAAAAAAAAGATACCAAAGGTAATCTCTATTTTAGAGGCAGATTTCTAGAAATGAATTACCTGACTCCTGCAAGACAAAATAAAGTCAACTTTAATGTTCATTTTCTGCTATCTATATGTGAGATAATGTCTCCTTGGCAAGAAATATTGGTGAAGCATTGTTATAGATTGCCTTCTTAGTTTTAGCTGATGACAGGAGTGTAAATATTTACACATATGGTATGTAGCTTTCGTTTTTGAGTTCCTTTGTAATAAAACTATCGTTTTAATTTCATTAGTACTAATACACATGACAAGCAGGATTATTTTGATTTTTTTTGTTATTAGCTCAGTCAAAATGAGGTCAATGATGGCTGCAAACAAAGGTCCATGTGTGTATTATCCCAATTATATCTTATGAATGGTCTCGCTCATAAAATTTTTTTTGTGGGATTCATGTTTTCCAGAGTGCAGTACGTTGTGGTGGTGGAAACTGCTGAGAACCTCGACGACGGCCAGTTAAAGGAGCTGTCTGTCATGAAAGTGAAACACTACATAGAAGAACAGAGGGACTCCTCCTCTTATAGAGTGCACAAACGAAGTACGACTCAGTCAGCCCAGGAGGCAGGCGAACCTAAAGCATGGGTTTCAGGAATTTATCAGATCACGGTATAGTTTTGACCCCTAATCGTATGTTATACTGTATGAGTGTTCTCACTCGCAGGTCACTGCTCCATAATACTTTGGTAATTTTACCTGCCAGTTCAAGAAGCAATGGATGGCATTTTATCCAGTTACCTGATGTTTATCTATATAGATATATGGTTATGTATCCCCTCATTCTCTATGAAAAACGTCAAATTCATAAAAATCGAAAAGGAAAGACTATGTGACTGATCAGGTTTAATTTCGTTGCTCTTATCATTTCGTTGGTTCCCGTGAAGTAGATCAATTATCTTGTTAACATTATTAATTTTATATCTAACTTTTGACACTCCGTATGAATCATTAATAGACGAGACAAGATATATAAACGTGCAGCAAACAAGTTAAGTCTGATGTGTTGTATTAATTTAATCTTACGTAGTTATAATGTGAACTGAATCTCATTATGTAATTGATTTTTAGTTGCAGTTCAGCTGCACAAATATAAACAAACATGTCTTCATGAAAGCTTCAATTATCATTTAAAACACACCGTGAATGATAAATTTTCATTCTTTTTGGTCACCAAAATCGATTTTTATGAACCTTTGCATCTTTGCTCGTTTGTGAAGCTTAGAGGCTCATTGTTCAACATAGAACTGGGAATAAGGAAACTTAGACTGTCCAGATTTTGAGGGAACTCTTTAATGAAACTCACTACTACTACCACCACTACTACCACCACTACCACTACCACTACCACTGATGAAAACTTGCGAGATCTGCAGGAAAAATATATGGAAATTATGTCAGACTTTTAACCTCTAACAAACGTATTAACTGTCACAATTTTAGCTCACATGCTGCTTTAGTAGTAGTTTAACGCACATACCAGTACACAGATATTATTATTGATTATTATTTCATGATTTAATTATCCTTATTGATTATTATTATTATTATTATTATTAGTTTATTCATTATTATTTATTATTATTATTATTATTATTATTATTATTATTATTATTATTATTGGATTATCATCCTCCTCCAAGGACTAATCACCATCCTTATGATACATTATATAATTATATGCTATACATATGTTTTGATGTACTTCTTATCTAATGTTATGTTTAGTTTAATTTAAAGACAAGCAAAATTATAATTCAAATGGATTCCTCATTATGTACAGAGGTGATAGAAACTGATTAACTGCTAGCAGTTTAGTTTACCAGAAAACAACAAAGCAAAGCTGTTGAAAGAAACACGACAAACCATTAAAAAATCTCAAATCTCTAGCAATGAAAGTGGTGTGGTTACCAAAATACTAAGCAGTGTGTTTATTTTCTTTTACAAGTAATAGGATCTAGTTCAATATGATTAGCTAATAGAGTACTGGGTGAACTTCACGTTTCCTTAGTAGATGGCAGGAAGCATTCTTCCTTGTTAAGCAAATAAAGTGGCATCACAGGAATTAATGATAAAACACTTTCCGTTTTCAGAATTGTATCCACACCAAAATTTGATCAGTTATCATTGTAGTATAGTAATGTTGAAAGTTCAATGTTGTACTTTAATATAAAATATTTATATCGTAAAAATAACTGTGGAACAATGGTTAAAATCGAAATCAAAATATTTATAATTACACATTCAAATTATGTAGTGATCAATATTAATTAATATGCAGTGATCAAAGGGATTTGGAAATCTAAGCATAAGACAAATAAACACAAGCATCCATTATACTGATAACTGCTTTGAAAATTCGAGAATGATGCTCCTTACTGTTGACAGGTTGGGAACATTTATAATACATCACTGTTAATTTTATCCAAGTTTTAATTGGATCCCACTATTTTAAAACGAGGTTTAATTCTCCTGCACAAAATTTGTATTACTTCGGCCACTGACCCTGGCTCGGATAAGCCAACCTGTAAGTGCACGAGTGTGAATTCAGTTTTATGCATAATAACTTGAATAAAATTTTATGGCCATAAATCCAGTAAGTAAAGGCTTCAGATATATTAATTATATATTGGGTCTCAACATCAGCGTCATCATACACTAAGACTGAAATATTGTAAATGTAGTAGTATCCAATATTTGGACTCGACTAAAAAAAATCCTGCAGGTCATAACACTTATTTTTCAGCCAATGAGACTGATATTACATATAAAAAAAATCTGAGAATTATTAGAGGAATGCAAAAATTTTGGTTTTCAAGCAGTAAATTATACTACATTTTTATAGTTAGGCAGGTTTATTAGATTATTAGAGTTCTATATGGTATTTTTTTATTTATTTGCAATACTAGTCATAAAATCTTTTAGATAGCGACAATTAAAAAATATACCTGATCAGATTTGAAAATCTGTCAATTCATGCCTCATGACACTTGTGGTTTTATGAAGTCTGTTGTTTGTTTGTAGTTACTCGAGCTGTCTTGACTTGAGATATTATTTTCGTTACTCTTATTTTTATTGGATGTTTCAGTACTTCTTTTTCATCTACCTCTGAGAGTATATCCCAGATTTTCTCTCTTTACACATGCTATGTAAGCGTCAGTGAGGCGATATATACATATTGAAATTTTTAGTAGATCCAACTCTCTTAATGACATTTTTAAAAATAAAATAGTTATCTTGATAGAATACAACCGTGAAGGACATAGAGGTCGGGACAGGAGTGGGAGAAGATCAAGCACTGGAAGACGACAAAGACTACCAAATCGTAGCTGTTACTGAGAAGAAATCAGGTAATTTTGTGTCTCCTCATCATCATAGGTAGTACTTACTGCACTGCTATTACTTATGCATACTCAAAACATAGTAAACCATTCTACAAACGTCGACAGCCAAAATATCGACGTTCATAATATCAATACACCAAATGTTGATGGACAAAATGCCGACGGTTGTTATTTTTTACATGTCAATTTACATACCTTAAGCTGCAAAGAAATAAAATTATGTAAATATTTGCTGTTAGTTTTGCACAATTTGCTACTTTTTATAATAGTCTACACAAATGCAAAATCACTCGTATGAAATTCTTAGAAAAGGATCCTACAAAGTTTAAATGACCACAATTGTTGCAGAGTCTAAATGACTGTAAGTCTGTCTACATTTGAAATTACCCAGTTAATGGCCTAAACAATGGTTATTGTGTTTCATTTAATAAATATTGATATTACACCTCACTATTCTTTTCAAGATTTATAACGTATGTTTATTCCAGTGTTGGAGTTTTTAAATTATTTTTAGAATTCTGATCATGTTACTTTAAATGAATACTCATATTACACTTCACTATTTTTGTAAAGTATTATTCCCCTTTTGCTTTTCTTTGCAGCTTAAGATACTTCTTTCAGTGAAGAAGTAATGACCATCGACATTTTGTCTATCAACATTTAGTCCATTGATATTTACAGTGTTGATATTATGACCAGTGATGCATTGGCTGTAGAAATTTAGTCTGTCGACGTTTTGAACCACTAAAAACCATACTATACCCTATATATATATATATTCATATATATATATATATATTATATAATGATAATATAATAGATAATAGATAATATAATATATATATAGATATATATATATATAGATAAATATATATATATTATATATATCTATATTTATATATATTATAGATATATATATATACATATATATATATATATATATATATACTATATATATACATTATATACATATATATATAGTTATATAATATATAATATAAATATATATATATACATATATATAATATAATATATATAATAATATATATATAATACATATTATATAAACAATTTACTTATATATTTATATAATATATACATACATAGATATATATATATATATAGATATATATATATATATGATATATATATATATATATATATATATACTATATTATATATAGTAGGTATACTATAAGTATATACATAGAATATATATATATAGTATAGATATCTATATATATATATATATATAATATATATATATATATATACTATATATATATAATAGTATAGTATATTAGTATATATCTTGCCGATAGAAATTATAGTTGTTGAAATTCAACACTCACTGACACCAGGGGTGATTCAATGTAAAACAAGACTCAAGGGGAACAGAAATTAACTTATTTGCAGGCTGTTAAGATTGCTTTTTCACTATCTGTTTTACTCCGTCTCGCTGTTTTAATAAAAATCTTAACATACACCATCCCAGATAAATCTAATGATATTGTGCCTATATAATTATTACAATGTCCTCTGTCACCCTTTTACACAGGAAAAGTTACTTCTTGAAGCTCTTTCCCTCTTCTAGATACACTTTCCACACCTTGGTAAACAATTCCATCACTCTTCCATCAGCCACTACAGTATCTCTCATAATTCATTCAAGTCCTGATGCCTTACAATTTTATGTAACCACCTTATATTGCCACCCACTGTTTGATCATTCATATCTCCTCTTTTTTATCCTTTATACTCACAGCTCTGAAATACTGTCAGCACCAGACGCCATTTTCTTTATGCATCATCTCCCCGTTTCCATTTAACTTTCCTCTAGGCCAAATTTTTTTGATAAACATTTACTGAACTTAAGCCTTACACCCTTTAATGTATTCTTTCTTTCTTGACTACGTCATCTATCCTCTTGTATGTGATCATTCCCTCTTCTCTGCAACTGTACTTCACCATTGACAGTATTTTCATTCCTCTTATTTCCTCATCCAATCACATGTTACCCAATATGTGCAGTATTTTCCATACTATTCCATGATGTGTCTTTCATGATAAAAAATCCAAAAGAGAAAAGACATTAATTTCCAGTGATTCTAAGCTATAGCATAGCGGGTTCCTTCTCTGGATTCATAAAGACAAACATAATTTTTTCTGTTTTTCTTGTAAAACAGGGCCTTACAGCGAATTTGCTGTATCAAATCCAGTAAGTGCCAAAGGAGTGGCTGCCACATCATGACATTCCGGGATTTTGTTTGGAGTTCTTATTTTCTTGGTGCTCATTGGACTGTTCGTCTGGACTTACAAGTAAGTACTGGGTCCTTATAACATAATATAGAACATTTGACGACTACATCAGGCACTCCCAAAGAAAGCAAATTTAGAATGATCCCACTAGGAATTGAATCTAGCTTTGAGAAAAGAAGGCAAGCATAGTGTATTGCACGAGTAAAGGACAAAACAGGCACAACTAAAGAATACAACACACATCTGTGATATTAGTTGATGGAGCAATTAGGTTTCGTTAATTTTATGTAATGTCTTCTTTGTTTAATAATCTTTGTATGGATAAGATACGTATACAGCAATGGTTACTTTTTTACATTTGTCTTTTTCAATCTTTTTATTAATTTTTTGTTTCATTCAATTAAGGATCTTGCAGAAATTTATCTTTTGACTGCATCTTAGCGTGTAGCACATTAGATGGCAGTGATGTTTTCTGGCACCAACTCTTCACACTCTTGATATCCTCCAGATCACTTCCCACTTAGCTGTGCAACTTTTTTCACTTTCACTTGCTTCCGATTTTTACCCTGCAGTTAGAAGTGTACCCTTAGGGCCATCCTCATGAATCAAGAGGTGTGACTCACTGGATGGTCCAAAGATCTCAGAACAATAAATATGTCACACCAGGGAGACTAGTCTAATAGTACTGTACATATGTAGTAAGTCCTCTATGCATAGTAAGTTACATACAGTATACCATACAGTGGTTTATAAGATATAACATGTATAAAACTTAGTTAGGAATTCCTTACATATTTACCAACTTTAAGTGAGTCTCAAAGCTGTTAGCTAGGTTGTGGGAGATGGAGATGGAGATAGTATGCATGTGTAGGGAGCCTGCAATGATAAGGATAATTACAGGGTAGTATGTACATATATGTATGTACAGTAATAGAAGTTCTTTATGTATTATTTCAGGTATATTTCAGAAAGCTATGTTTATTACTAGGTACAGTAAAAACTAAAAAAAGATGACTTCCATACCTAACTTCAGTGTGCTTTATACAGATGACAGGCTAGGATGAGAGTTGAAAAGATGATGGACAGCCTGGAAAGATATAGAATATTAAAGGACAGTAGGTAACCACTTAAGTACAAAATGTACTGTTACATATGTAATTAACAATTTATACACATTAAAACAATTGAGAATTCCTTACCTTTAATGAAATGAAGAGATGTAGGCTATGTAGAGGTCTGGTTTATGTAAGTTACAAGGTGCATGTCAGTCTGGAATGATAATGTACATATGATTTTTAAAGTAGTACACTATGTATGTAGTACATAGTATAATATATTACATATGTAATAAAATGTATAAACATTCATTAAAAAAAAGTTTCCATACCAAATTCTAGTGGTTGGCTTGCTTACTGGGATGGGCATATGGTAGATGAGAGTGGCTGGCTATGGAGTGGAACTTGCAGGTGCTTGGGAGTCTGGAATGATAAAAAATAAAAATGATAAAGAGTATTAACTACTGCACACAATAGGTATATGTAGTATTATTTACTGTTTGACATATGTACAATTTAAAAAATGAAGAATTCTTTTACCTGATGGAGTTGGAGAGGTCATTGTTGTTGTATCGACTGATTTGGGCTCTGAAGAGGCTACATCTAGATCTGGAAAGAATGATAGGGTACATAATAAGGTGGATGTAGTAGTACTTAGTGTACTATCAAAGGGGTCTGGAATGATACATAAAGAAAAATATTAGGTTATGCAACATCAAACACATTGTAGTAATAGTGTACATAGTATGTATGTCATAATGTAGTAAACAATTTCCAACATGAAAATGAGAAAAATGAAATTTCTTACCTGCTAGAGGTGGACGGGCTGCTACAGAGCGTCCAGGTAGTACAGGGGGATCTGGAATTGGCACCGCTTCTGCAATAAAATACAAATGATGAAAATTAATGAAGTTACAATTACACTAACATTTAGTATATGTACATTAAAAAATTAACACATTTTATATTACAGTATGTAAACAAAATAAATTAGTAAAAGAGTTCAGAATTCCTTACCAGGACTAGGAGTGGGAGGTGGTACTGGAGACTTGTGGAAGAAAGTGTCAAGCCTAGACTGCAAACTTTTCTTCACCTGATTTTCCTTCAGGGTCTCCTTGTAGAAAGTTACCAAATCCATGATCCCTCTCCGGATTTGTCAAACCTGGTAACGTTAAGGTCTTCTCCCTCAAAAGAAGCCAAGGCTCTCTCCAGATGAATAAAACACTCTGGCAAGCCTTTGACAGTTAATGACCTCGGTTTTGGGTCTGGTACCTCTAACTCCTCAATCATCTGCTGCTCCAGCTCAAGGAGGTCCTCTGCTGACAATTCCTCTCCATGGGATGCCAGCAGCTCTGTAACATCGACAGCTTCCAGATCTAGTTGCAGCCTCTTGCTTAGCCCTACGATTTTCCTTGTCACAGTCTCGACGTCTTCTGCCTGGTCAAAGCCTTCAAAACTGTGCACAAACTGTGGACACAGTTTCTTCCAGGCCCCATTTAAAGTGGTCGTCTTCACCTCGTCCCAAGCACTTGCAATGTTCCTGACTGCATCAGCAATGTTGTAGCCCTTTCAAAACTGTTTCAGAGTCAACTCCTTGTTACCTTCGATGGCCCTCAAAGCAGAATGTATTGTCCTTCAAAGGTAGTAAGCCTTAAAGTTAGCAATTACTCCCTGGTCCATCGGCCGTATCAGCGATGTTGTATTTGGTGGAAGGTACACCACCTTCACATTAGGGTGCATGTTGCTCAAATTTGAAGGGTGACCAGGGGCATTGTCTAAAACTAAAAGCACCTTAAAAGGCAGACCCTTCGAAGACAAATACCGTTCCACTGCTGGCACGAAATGGTCATTGAACCAATCTTCGAAGACCATCAAGGTAACTCAAGCCTTCTTGTTAGACTTCCAAATGACAGGGAGTTGACTCTTGAAAATGCCCTTGAAAGCCCTGGGATTCTCGGCCAAATACACCAGCAAGGGCTCAAGTTTCAAGTCGCCACTTGCATTGGCCCCAAAGAGTAAAGTCAGTCGCTCCTTACCAGCTTTATGGCCAGGTGCTGACTTCTCCTCCTTGGAAAGGTACGGCATTCTTTTCCAAATAAGCCAGTCTCATCTACATTAAAAACTTGGTCAGCAGTGTAACCACCATCCTTAATTATTTCAGCCAAACCACTAGGAAAACTTTCTGCTGCTTCGCTATCAGCACTAGCAGCTTCACCTTGCAGCTACACATTATGCAAATTTGCACGAGCCTTAAAACGATTAAACCAACCTCTACTCGTGGAAAATTCACCACTAGCACTGCCTTCTCCATGCTTTTTCACTACTGCCTCATGCAGTTCTCTAGCCTTCTCCTGGATCACACTTAGGCTCACTGGAACACGTCGCTGGTTCTGGTCCTCCAGCCAGATCATCAGCAACTTCTCCATTTCCACAATGCTCTGGCTACGTTGCTTCACGTTAATCACCATTGCCTTCATCGGTGCAGCATCCTTAACGTGCTTGAGAATGTGTTCCTTGTCCTTCCCTATGGTTACCACCGTCGTCCTGCTAAGGCCCAAAGCACGACCTATCTCGGTGTTGGTCTCTCCCTTTTCAGAATGTTTAACGACGTCGTACTTTACCTCCTTCCTCTTCTTAGATGAACTATCATCGGAGGAAGTACTCTGCCGTTTGGGAGCCATAGTAAAGGCACGAAAAATATTAAAAATTCAGCAACGTAGCAAGACACAACCTAGCGAAATGAAGGCAACCACGCGATTGAAGTGGCGTTGTTTGGTATTGTTACGCTGCACAGCGTCCTCGACCTGGCTAGGTCGTTGTCCGGTCAATTTACCTTACAGTTAATAGCGTAAATTAATTTATGCGCCCTCCGCTCAGAAACTAGTTCTGGGTATGAGGTATCGTTAAAAAGCATAAAAAACCATCGTAACCTTTGAATTTGTGTGGTATCTAACCAGAAACTTAGTTTTTTTATTATTACTGGAAACAAGCATTGATTTTTTCATATATATGCACTTTTTAATACGGTTATAAACTTTGTGCGTCGTAAGCTAGTATTCATTCGCTCGGAAACTAGTTCCGCATATGAGGCGTCACTAAAAAGCATCGAAAAACGTTGTGACATTTAAATTTGTGTTGTAATCTAACCACAAACTTTGTTTTTTATTATTACTGTAAACAAGAATGATTATTTTTATATAGTATGCATTATATTGAAAACTGTTGTAAACTTGGAACATCATAAGCTAGTGTCCATTCGCTCAGAAACTAGTTCGCATATGATACGACATAAAAAGTGTCGAAAATCATCATAACTTCAAAATTTTTGTTGTAATCTAACCAGAAACTTATTTTTATTAATATACTGTGCTAAACTATAAAGGATTTTTATCATAGTATGCGTTTTTTAAAAGCGTCGTGAACTCAGAGCATCGGAAGTGTCAGCGTCGTAACGTCGGAGCAAACGTGGTATCCCAGGGCGGATTTTTCAATGAATATTTAAGAAAACCCATCGTAACCTCGGAACATCGTAAGCCGGAGCCGTCGTAAGCCGGGGACTGCCTAGTTCAGCAAGGCCTTGAACCTTGAAGTCCGCCTGAAAACATTGATAGCCTACTGATAGAATGGTTGTTAATTGAAAAAAGCGTTTGCAATAGGATAATTACGCTAAACACTAAACAGTCTACCCTGGTCTTACTAGGGAGCACTTGTGAAGTGTTTTGGACTACGGATGCTACTTGGGGCTGATTATACATAATTGGCATCATGATGTCAGTTGTCACTGAGGAAGTCATTGCAAGGTCTACAAGACTAGATATTCAGTCTGAGGAGGATGTGATACAATTAGTTCCTACAGTTGGTTTTATGAAATTTTGAAAACAATACTTAATGTTGCAGAACTAGCTGCATGTTAGTACGTATATCATAGAGAAAGAAAATGTCTTGGTGAGGTAAGGAAGACTAGGAACTCCTTTCTAAGGAAAATACTATGAAATTAGTTTCATAATTTGTAGGTTGCTTCGAGCGTTCTCTGAAATACTCGGGTGGCGTTGGTGTATTTTAAACTAAATATAATAGTTGTTGCACTATTTGACGTTCTTGAGTAAGAATATTTTGTCAACTGGGTAGGTTGAGTGAGATGTGACTGCTTCAGCAGAATAGGACTTTTTCTAAATTATCCAACTAATTTGTCCTATCTTATCATTTTAATGGTTTAATAGACATAATACTTTTATTTTAATGGCTGCTATTTTTTATAGCTCCTGCTTGTTTGAATGCTTTTATAAATTTATTTTTACCTTAGCTTTTGAAGATTCTCAAAATATTACATTCAATGTGGATTTCTCGATACAGTAAACACCCCCGGATTCATTGACTCACAATTTGCAGTACTGATTCGCGGATTTCTCTATGGAACATATACATATTATTCACGGAAAATTCTCCCTTTCACTAATTACTGTATTTCATGTAATTTTCATGACTAAATGTACTTTTTGTGATAAAATATTGAAATATCCAGGCATAAGGATTTTTAGAAGTTTTTATGCGTTTGAACTGTTCTAAGCGTTTTTAGAGGAGTTTTAAGTATTTGTAGATTTGGCTATTGGTGGGGGGGTGTGGTACTTATTTTTGTACTTATTTTTGTTTAGCTACTCTTTATTGTCCATAAAGGACATTGCATCATTTACCTTATCACCCATTTCATACACCATTCAGGTTATTCACTTTTTATATTCATATAATAAAGCTTTGCTCCAACGTCTAACATACTTTGACATTTTGCATCGCACCATACATAACAAAACACCATTGTGTTACACCTACTTGCACATCAGACAGTCTCTTTCTCCAATTCATATTCTAACATACATCTCTTCAATAAGACAATTTCACTTTTTTTCAGTAAATCACTTTTGACACAATGATTACTTCGTAGCTGTCACACTGCATATCTGTCGATTCCCCCAAAAGCTTTTATCTTGCTTTTAGCCTTCTCACACAACTGTTCTATAATAATATATACGTTTCATTTTAACAAAACTCACCAAAAGTCATCAAAATATTAGTACAAATTCGAGAAAAAAAATCGTGGAATTGATGTTTCCATATTCTGGAATGTGAAAGAATGATATCGAATCTATTGAGTATATCTCACTGAATGATATTAATAATGATAATGATAATGATCATGATGATAATGATAATATTACATAGTAATAATACTAATAACAAAGTTAAGTTAGAGTACTTAAGAATTCCTGAATATACTACTGATAAAAATGAAAAATATGAAAGGAGAGCTAAGTCTATTCATACAATATATATTAATGATGGAATAAATGCGTATATACTGCACACTGTATTTCATATCCTTACCAAGTTCGTGGGCCTAATGGTGGCCTCATACTCTGTGAAACTGTTGTAGTCTTGACAACTCATTATTTTCACAGCAAATTCGCCAAAAATTTCCTAGTTGTGCTTCGGTAAGATGGATGGATACTCCTGCAGAGACACGACGACAATCATATTAGTTTTTAAGATTGGAATGGCCTATTACTGATGGTAGAAAAAACAAACCTTTCTACACAAAAGGGGAGAGAATCATACATAGATGAATCAAATTGTTTAGAGAACGGCAAAGTTTAGAACATGGGCCTAGAGGTGGAACTCCTCGAAATACCACAAGAGAGCAAGGCAATACAGTAGTGTAAATGTTGCTGAGCAACATTCATTTGTGAGGTTTGAATTAGCACCTCGTTACGATGTTGCTGAACCAGGAATCATAACTAACTAGCTCTACGCCTTGACTGGTGTCTGATGAATAGTTTAGATGGAGAGGAAGAGATTTTTAAAAATACCTTGAAATCTTTGATAGGTATCTTAATGAATATGTCTAATGAATTAGCAAACTTATCTTTGATGGATTAGAGATTCAGTTAGGCTTACTCCTATCGGTGTCCAGTGAATACCACGGATAGGGAGGGAAACAGATTCAATGATACATGCATTTATTTTCTTCAAAACCTAAAGAATACATTTATTGGGAAATACTTTATTAATATCGGCCTAAACCCTCCATCACTCCTATACGCCACCTCCGCTCTCTTCCAAATCTCAGGCGACTCGATCCGACTTCTCACTACGAACTCCATCGCATGAAAACATCACTAATGATAACGATTATTTAAAAATTCCCCTCACCGACAATGGAAGCCTTAAAATGCATGTTTATAACATATTTTCTGTTCAAAGATACTTTATCTTTCATTTCCCAAAATATTTGCATACACTCGTGTTACATCTGTATGATTGTTGTAGCTGTCAAAGAGCAACCCCTGATTAAAGCAATAGGTTAAAAAAAAAAAAAAAACACAAAAAAAAAACATATGAAATAGACTTAAACGAGAACGCCCCCTTTCATATTTCTTATCCTTTCAGCCACTTATAATATGCTTATGGTAGAAGGTCTATCCATACATGTGAAACTAATTATAATTAATTTCTATTTAGAAGAAATGAATAGCTACAGATAGATCAACCCAAGAAAGCTTTTATGAAAGTAACCCTTTCTTAATGTATTCGTCAGTTTTGACTCCCACAGCTTTCCAATACATCCAGATGAAACAGGATGATATGCAAGGAATTCGATAAAAAATAAAAGACTGAATTAGATTCGTTTGATGATTGCTTTTTTACTTTGAATAGTTAAGTCTGTTAAGCAATTGTGAAAAGGATAAGAAAAAAGGTGAATATGGCCAATAAAAAAGAAACGGGAATAATCAAATAAAGCAGGTTAATATAGATATTGTCGATTTAAATATCCATTCACATTACGTATCTGAGAGAGTATACTGCTGAAAATAGACCTAGGCTAATCATATGTGAAAATCAGAAGTCAAATTTGGGCTCACTAAGTGTGTCATGCAAATTATTTTATTGATCAAAGGACAAAATTAGTTTAATTAAAAATCACTATTAAAGAATGTTGGTGCCTTAATGTATTATATATCGGCTGTAGGAGACGAAATGACAACACCCCAGTGTAGTATGATACATTGGGTCAAGAATCGAGTGGCAGCAAAGCCAACTTCAAAATGTTTTTGCTGTCAAGAACTACAGTTGAGAATAAAATTAGAATTCGTGGACCCACCAGTATATATTTTCCTTTCTTTTCAAAATAATGATCTTTGATACGTTGAATAAGTCTGCTCAGTTCTAATGTAATATATTTCCAGTATAGCACCTTTGCTTTAAAAGGAAATATTATTTATTGGTAAGTAAATAATCTGGCACCTGCATATGGCAATATTTCCAAAACGACCAATAAATTAAGAAACTACACCAATTCTTCGTGGGCTGACTGTACCACCAAAATTAAATATTTTTATTTCTGCATACAGTATATATTGTATTTAGTACTTGATGCATAAATCATTTGATAGTCTTGACGTACAGTCGAGAAAACACGTTTTAAAGAGTACAGGGTTTCCCATTAGATTGTATGAGTTGTGTCATTGTTTACTTAGTAATCAACACACAGCAGTGACGCCAGCCAGTGTACGTCACAAACTGGTTTGGTTAGCATAGGCTTTCCAATCTCTCCCTTCTATATCTATGCTGGCACTCACACTACCTACAAATTTCTCTGCTACACTGTCATCAAATCTTTCTCTCATATTTTCTTCAAATCTCACTCTAAAACTATCTTTAAATAATGCTGTCACAATTTTATTAAATCTCATTGTTACTCTATCCAAGAAGCTTGTTGTCACATTATCCAAAAATCTCGTAGCATGTCACTCCCCCTAATTCTCAGTGTTAAAATTGCTCATGTTGTTCATAACTTGAACTAATTTTTCGTGTAATGTTAGGTGGTTAGATTCTTTATTTCTCCAGAATTTCAGAAAATATAGATTTAATATCGTAAAAAGAATATCAAGAAATTTTGCTTAAAACATACTTTCAAAAAAACCCTGATGGATTACTTGAAATCTTGACTTCAAAATCTCACCATCAGTTGGGGAATATTACCTTCAAATCACAAAAAAAGAATGGTCCTGGTGTTATTTTCAATATATGAGGCAATGAAAACGTGCCAATTTTGACAAATATATCCAAACAGAGGTACTAACAAACTTGACTTTGGTTTATGTGATTCTTAAAACAATATTTCAGATTTTTCCT